>NW_015629520.1:802368-813568 GCF_001515625.1 Sinocyclocheilus rhinocerous
TATATATATATATACAGTATTAAGAGCTGTTTGTGTGCAAAATAAAGGTGCATGATTCTGGATAAATTGAGATTTTTTATTTTATTTTTTAAATGGAGGTTGTGGTTCTTTCACGATTCTGAAGAAAAAAAAAACATTAGACAAATAAACAAAATCACATGTAATTTATGAATGGATGATGACTCACTCAAGATTTACTTGTTTCATTACTGGTTGAATCAGTGTTTTTGAATGAATCTCTTGAAGCGTCAAATTACTTCCAAAAGGTAATTGACTCTATTTTGATTGCTACCGTACATATCAGCATTTATATCCGAACTATAAACTTTTATCCCCGTACTTCTGTGATTGTTTGAATGGAATGTTTGTAACAGAAATATTGATACTGTGTGGTTGAAAAGATTGTCTATGAAGCTGTTTCATACATATACATGACAGCTGCTCTCTTTAGGTCAGCGGCAGCGCGAACGCAGATTTTAATGTTCAAATCACACAGGGACGAACAGAGAATGATCACACCGTTGTGATCGCACACTTCAAAGGTTTAACAGCTGAATCGTTGTCATTTAGGAATAAGAGGAGCGCTTAGATTAGCGAGGAAGGTCCTGACAGATCACCAGAACAGGTATTCAACAAATGGGAAAAAAAAAAGAAAAGATGCGTGCACAGGAATCGATAGGCGGAATCGAAATTTTAATTTTACAACAAGTATCCAATTCCTGACTTTAAGTATCCGATTCTGGAATTGGATTCGATTTTCAATTCCCAACCCTACCTTGGATGTTGTGTCTAATATTTAATGCAATGACGCAACAACTGAGAACAGTCTATTTTTATCTAAAAATAGTTATAAATTATTTCACGATAAATATTGAAATGTATTGTTTTTCATAATATATACATTTTTTGGGGTATGGGTAATTTGGATAATTTCTCATTCGGTTACATACCGGCAGTGAGGTTGACCACTGACGCGGTTCCAGCCGTGATGGCGTCCACTTGGGAGTGAATCTCGTGTTTGGATTCGTCCACCTTGTTTTGAACCCACATTCTGGATGCCTTTTTGGAGAAAAGAGATGAGAGTGAATACTAGCGTATTCATGTCTGTTTTCTCTGCGTTTTTTAATAAGAAATATCAAGGCTATCTAAGAGCAGGTTAATGATCAATGACAATCTCGGCACTTATAGTCAATTAATGAACAATAATTGTACGCCAATGCCATAATGCGTTAATGTAATGTCACAATAACAAAAACCTTAGTATAAATAACCACATTATGAGGCTTTTAGACTACCTTGTGACTCAATGTCCCTAATGGGATTTGAACTAGCAACCTTCTACTGCATAATATATCACACACAGGGACATACTGTACGAGGATCTTTTCTCTTAACACCTTTACCCACATAAAATCAGACAATAGACTGTTTACAGCAATACAACAGCACAATTTTTGCACCAGTTGCACAAAATTACAAACTTTACCTTAAATAAAAAAAAGAAAGTACAGTATAATTCGTTTAATTTCTTACCATGTCTTGTCCCAGTGGTGGAAGATTGTCTACCTCTCCCAGGTCAGCTTGTGCCTGCTGGACAGCCTGCATACTGGTGTTGATAGTTCCCATCAGTGCTTGCTGGGCCAGACTCTGTTGGCACAGGAAGTAGTCATTTAGAAGACGCTTTGGAGAAAAATAGGCTTTTAACACTACAGATGAACGCAAACACAAGCTAGATATGCATCTTTTTACGCATCGTTGTGTTATGAAGTGCATCAGAACGCAATTCATAGCTTCGTCACAAGCTAAAGCACACATTAGCATGATCTTAGTTCATTTTCAAGTTGTGTCAGAGCAACAGTTTGAGGAGTCCAGATCGTGTGGATTCCAGATTGCATGGATCGATGTTGAAATGTCCACAAAAATTTGCAACGTATTTACAATTTACAATTTTACAATTTCTTCAGTCTTAACCACAAGGTTACACTGCATAGTTTTAACAAATCCCACAAAAAAGCAGGGTTATAGTTAACTGACTTTTGCAAACAGGTTTCAAAGTGCAAGCTTTTGATAATGATACTGTTATCATCTTTGTGTAAACTACAAAAACACTAAATTTGTGAAAACGGTGACGTCATGCGCATGCGTATTATGTGTATTGCGTATCCGCTAAATGTGGATCGTTTTTACAACGTTGTTGTCTGTATGCAAAACTTTTCAAAAATGCACAGATTTTTTTTCTCTCTGGTTTTTAGTACATTGTCGTTGTGTAAGCGTACCCTTAAACCATTAAAAAAATTTCATTACTTGAAATAAAATATATATGAAACATTGACATTTTATTTCAGCTAGCTGCCAAGGCAACATTTCTCTTTTTCATTTAGTTTAACTTGATGTACTAAAATAACAAACTACAACTGAAATAAAACTAATAAAAACAACATAGACATCATAAAAAAAACAAAACTTACAACAAAATTACTAAAGCGGTAAATCTAAATGAAAGTGGAAAATATATTAAAAATTGTTATTAAAATAATTAATAATAAGAAGTACAATAGTATCTCAGTTATACTAAAATAGCACTGCAGAGAAGATTTGATAAATGTTATTTAATCATCAGTTTTAATAATTCACCTAGAAGCCAAAAAACAGAAACCAGAATAATTTAATAATTCACCAAAACCAGAAGGCAACAAACACCCAATTATCAAATGTTAATTTATTAGTCTATTAATTAGTCTAATTTACAATACGTTAGGCACAAATAAATTACAATGAAGATTTAGGTAACAGATGAAGCCATGAAAGCAGAACCGCATATGATGCGATCGTAATAAAAACATCAGTGCAGTTGTACATTCTCACCAGAGGGGGCATGTGTCCTCTGTGCATCTGCCCCGTGGTGATCTGCTGTTGAGCCGAGGGCATGGTGCCCATGTTGAACGTGTCGGGCCCTCCTATTGACCCCGAGCGCATGATGCCAGGCAGCGCCACCGACCCGTGCTCGACTCGACCCACCCGATTAAACTGCTGCTGGAGGATGGTGGACCTATGAAGAAGTAATGACTCATTATCAAAAGCTGTCAGGCTGCATTCACCCTTATATCTGAATGATGGTTGTTGTTGTTGTTACGGTAATTACTGGCAGCCATTAAAATCAGCTGAGTGACGCTTCCCTATTCGCAACAGGAAAACAGACGCTTCAGGCACTATTGCATAATTACAGCTCAATGTGAGAGGCCTCAATTTTTGGATTATAGTGCTAGAAGTAACATGAGTAAGTTGGCACGAGGACAGACGCAGGCATCGATGCCCGACGTCTCCCCCCTCTCTCCTTCACAGAGAAGTGGGATGCCGTCGCCCATAACAACCACTTTTCAGGCAGCCCTCGAGAGGACGTGACCCATCTGTATATCCCATTCTGACAGAACCAGAGCCCAGGCCGGATAAAAGCGCTGGTGAAATTAAGTACAGGACCATATATTGAATATTCACAATATATTCATGAGAATTTTGTTAGCGCTGTACAATTAGGTAAACTAGCCTGGTCTGAACATTAGCTCAGATTTGAAGTCTCTAGTGAAAATGCTTCCCTTTTACATTTCTCTAATTCAATACAAAAAAAAAAAAGAAACAGTGGAACATGTTACATTTGTCTGGACAACTTTAAAATATCAACTCTGTTACCATGTTTTTGTGTAGTAAGAATCTGCTTAATTAAAAGGTGGATATCTATAGCAATATCAAAATTAAATTATTATTTTAAGAAACATGTTGTTGTTTCACAACCTTGACCACAAGGCTTGTAATGTGAAATTAAAATGTAAAACAGTCAACCCTGTTACCGTGATTTTGTATAGTGAACTTCAGATTATTAAAAAGAGGATATATGTAAAAATATAAGCATTAAATTCTCTTGTAGCTTGATTTTGACTGAGCACAAGCCTTGTAATGTCAAATTAAACAATCAACCCTGTTGAAATTATTTTCTACAATAAATAATTGATTATTCACAACTAGATTAGCAGAAATACCAGCATTCTCTTTCTAAAGTCAAGACCCTGAGTAAAAGGCTTGTAAAGTAAAAATTAAACAATAAAACTGTCAACCCTGTTACTGCTCATCTTTATATAGTACCTTTCAGAAGCCATAATTATATCCTAAATGTAATTACTGTAGCTTGATATGGCATAATGCAATTTATTAACACTTATTTGTTTAGTAGAATGTTTTCACATTTACAGAAATATACTTTAAAAATCAACTTAACAAACTTTAAAAGACAGCTGTTACTCAGAATGACCCAAATACATAAATACCGAGATAGATTTATGAGCGGCTGAGAAATAGCAAAATGTAGGAAGGGAAATATTCACACATTCACTATCTCTATCTCTCTCTTCCAGGAACCTGATATATTAAATGACGTTTTGCTGATGAGGTAGCGCTTTTTGTGGAAATAATAACCTCGCTCTCTTGCCCTCAGCGCCATCCGCATCAAGGGGAAAAGAAGAGAAAAATGTGTCTCCATCTCCTTCTGATTAAAAACGGCAGCGTGCAGCCTGAGCATCTCCTCCAACGTCATTAGACACCTCAGTTCCACTATCAGTTGAATACAAATGAAACAGTGATTCAACTAAAAAATGTTTTGCAATTACAAGACACAGATTCATCCAGCATGGTGGATTCCTCATCATAGTCCAAACCAAACCGATCCTTACTAATATTTTGGTGTTCATTTAGTGAAAAACATGCCTTAATTATTTTGTTACATTTGTCATTATGGGACTATCTTAAAATATCAACCCTGTTAGCGTGTTGTTGTTTTTTTAAATGAAAAATCTACTAAATGGAAAAGTGGAGATTTGTAGAAATATCAGAATTAAGTTATTCTTTTAAGAATCATGTCGTAGTTTCAGAACATTGAGTATAAGGCTTGTAATGTCAAATTAAACGATAAAACAGTCAACCCTGTTACCAATATTTTGTATAGTAAGCAAGTAATTAATGAAAATTGGTTATTTGTAGAAATATAAGTATTAAGTTCTCCTTCTATTGTCACGACCTTGAGCAAAAGGCTTGTAAAGTCAAATGAAACTGTAAAACAGTCAACCCTGTTACCATTATTTTCTATAGTAAGCAAATAATTACTGAAAACTAGATAGTTTTAGAAATATCAGCATTATGTTCTCTTCCTAGTGTAATGACCCTAAGCAAAAGGCTTGCAAAATCAAATGAAACTGTAAAACAGTCAACCCTGTTACCCTGATTTTGTGCTTCAGATAATTGAAAAGTGGACATTTGAAGAAATATCAGCACAACACTGTGTGTTGTGTCACAATAAGTGTGACAAGATGGCTCCTGCATGAAAACAAGGTATCATGGGACAAGAACAAGAGAGCTCCACTTACTTTTTCGGGGATACGGATTCTTCCAGCATGGTGGATTCCTCATCACCATCCAAACCAAACCGATCTTTACTCTGTTTCTGTAAAACAAGGGGAGGAAAACGTTTAAGTTAATAAATGGCACCAAAAATAAGGAACATCCACAGGACGGATCATTTTGTGGTAGTTCACCCAAAATTTAAAACTCAGAAAGTTTAAACATGGGGAATCTGAATAATATTCTCTTGATGACATTTTGGGTGAACCGTCCCTTTAATTCACATGTGTTGAAGAGCCAGTGACTTGCTTTCTTAAGGATGATGTCAATGTATCCGGCGATGAGTTGAGAGATCTGCTCCCCTTCTGTGGTCTGGACGGAGTAATAGCTCTCCTGGTACTCACCGAAATCCTGCACGAGGCCACACACACACAAATATAACAGATATGAGAAGCATTCATCTCAAGGCTGTCTTCTTGTACAGTGTGGATGTGCTTATTCTGTTCTTGCTGACAGGACGTCAGCCAACTGTCCTTGGAGTACAAGTGCTATACAGTACATGAGATGCTAAAAGTGGCTCTTAATGGTGGAGCAGAACTGCGCATCACACGGCAAGGTTAAAATACTCAAGTAGTAGAGGACTGGGGCATTTTATCAAAGAAAAAAAAACTATTATTATATTATAGCCAAAACAACATTGTTTTACAATGACGTTAGCAGTTGGCAATACTGCTTAATATAAATGTATGAAAACAGATATTAAGAATAGTCATGAAAAAAATGAAAAATAATATCAGAATAATAAACTAACACAACAAATTCAAAGAGAGCAAACTTTAATTTCTCTCATCTTTACCCCCCATCATGCTATTTTCACGTCTTCAGAGTGATTAAGCTGAATTCATGCTGGTTTATATAATCACAAATCCTTTATACTCATACTTAAAATATATATTTATCAATAAATCAACAATGCTTAATAATGTACATTAATAATATACAAACGGAACATATTTCCACATATATATAAAAACTAAATTAATATTTTACATAATATTATATATTAGTATGATAATATATTATTACATTATTCTACACTATAATATTATGTATCATATTATATTATAAATGTAGTTTACATTTTAAATACAGGGTATAAAATGACAAATAGAAACATTATATTTAAATAGACACATGTACAATATCATTATGTATTATATTGTTATATTATAATAAACATTATATATATATATATATATATATATATTTAATTTTTAAGATTAAAATATAAAGCATAAAATAACAATATATAAATAGAAATATTACAAAAATAGATACATTTATAATTTTATTAGGCATTATATTTTATTTTATTGTAATTTCATATTTATTAAGATTGAAATATAAAGTAAAAAATAACATACAATGGGTCCAAAAAAGCATCACACGGCAAGGTTAAAATACTCAAGTAGTAGAGGACTGGGGCATTTTATCAAAGAAAAAAAAACTATTATTATATTATAGCCAAAACAACATTGTTTTACAATGACGTTAGCAGTTGGCAATACTGCTTAATATAAATGTATGAAAACAGATATTAAGAATAGTCATGAAAAAAATGAAAAATAATATCAGAATAATAAACTAACACAACAAATTCAAAGAGAGCAAACTTTAATTTCTCTCATCTTTACCCCCCATCATGCTATTTTCACGTCTTCAGAGTGATTAAGCTGAATTCATGCTGGTTTATATAATCACAAATCCTTTATACTCATACTTAAAATATATATTTATCAATAAATCAACAATGCTTAATAATGTACATTAATAATATACAAACGGAACATATTTCCACATATATATAAAAACTAAATTAATATTTTACATAATATTATATATTAGTATGATAATATATTATTACATTATTCTACACTATAATATTATGTATCATATTATATTATAAATGTAGTTTACATTTTAAATACAGGGTATAAAATGACAAATAGAAACATTATATTTAAATAGACACATGTACAATATCATTATGTATTATATTGTTATATTATAATAAACATTATATATATATATATATATATATATATTTAATTTTTAAGATGATATTTTAAATTAATAGTCAAATTTAATTTTGATTAAATTAAAGTAAATTCAACTTGACTCAGTTTTGTTATATTTTATTCAGTCTGAGGTTCAGTTTGATTTGACTCAAGATTCAGCTTGATTCCAATGCTTTCAAGATTCAATTTGATTTGATTTACTTCTATTCTGTATGTGACATAATCAGATCTATAATTGTATTCCATTGTCAAATATGATATGCTTTATTAAGATTGAAATATAAAGTAAAAAATAACATACAATGGGTCCAAAAAAGTATTTGTCACACAAACATCACTTGTTTGAAGGCAGCTACCATGATAATGACCAATACTTTCATGCTTTTATTGACTGTATACAGAACTATATAAACATATTGAGCAGATAAAGTGAATGCAGAATCTATGGAAGAATCCAAACACACTGTGGCTCATGTTGAATGGAGTGAATAATGTAACGTACCAGTGTAAAGCTCTTGGGTGAGGCCGCCCACCTCTTGACTGTGGTGAGGGGCCACTCCTGCACCACCTCTTTGGTCCTCTCATCCACCCTCATCACTGACTCTTTGGTAATGCCCAGTAAACGCGGGACCAACTTATTCTTGCTTTTCATCTTCTCCTGTTGAGAAATAACACATGGCGTTTGTGTATTGTGTGGCGAGGACTGAAATATACAATGGGCTGCTGACTGCTGAATTCATTTCTGTATTTATGTGATTACTAAACTTGTTTAGCTCATTAATCATGTTTAAAGAGTATTGCCCTGTATGCAGTTCATTGTCCTTATTTCAACTCTCTCTCTATGACTCCTTACCTCAATGTCTGCAGAATAACGGATTGTTTGGTCACTACTATGTACATAATTGATTAAGGCATCAATTGTTGACAATCCTTGCTCATTTGTTGACAAATTATTATTAATAATAAAATATAAATATAATTATTTGGCATAATGATATAACATTAGTATAATAAATATATATTAAAACATATAATACAGTACAATATGATGTATTATATTATAAACAGATATGTGTGTATAATATAATATGTATTATATAATTATAATATGCATTATATATTAATAACTAAATGTTTATAAATCTAAATGTAATAACAGATATGCAAGTAAAAACAATATATCTAAATAAATATGTGTATAATATTATTATGCATTACATTTATATAAATATTAAATCAAATAATTACAAATATTAGAAAATATATCATGTTTGACCACAGTTGACACAACTGACCAATCTTAATCGAGTGTTTCAGAGTATTAAAAATAGAAATAAAATAAAAAAGTAAATATATTTAGCTTTTTTTTTTTTTTTTTTACTTTTTCTGTTCAAGGAAAACAGATGAAAAGTACTGATGACTCATCCTGCACTACAGCGATTTTCAACCAATCAAATGCTCTTAATAATTAGAATGTCCTCTCTCATGATTCCACAATTAGCATGAAGCAAATCATGTTCACGGTTGTGACATAACTAAAACATATTATTCATTAAAAAAACCAATGGAGACCTTCGATATCCCTCCTCAAACTTCCTGTTTCAACAGCAAATGTGTCAACACAGGAACGAAAACGCTGCTTGTCAAACGATCTCACTGGGTTTTTAAAGATGACGTAAGTCAGTATGCAGTTACTGGAACATTCTCTCTGATAGTGCACATATTTCAATGCATATTTGACGTTGTTTATACATTAGGAACAGCATTTAACAGATGTTTAGTGACATTTATGATTCTGAATGTATGTGAATTAACTCTTTTTACGTTTCTCGAACTCAAATAAGACACTTCAAATAAGATGGTTTCCAGATTCTTCATTCTTTTTTTTTTCTCGGCGCCGAGAGTTGAAGAATGTTCAACTTTGGGTAAAACGCAGCACTCATGACTGTCACTTTTTAGTCAGCTAACTAATCACAGTGGAAGAGGGGCGGGACTAATACCGACCAACCGGCACACCCTGCTTGTACTACGACTGAACAATAATGGAGAAGTTAATATTGCTTGTCTCCGAGTATTCATGTCTTCACCAGATATAATTCCCACACTACCACAATATTGCTATGAAAAATAATGCTGGGTGAAACATTTCATTCGCGATGCCTCTGCCATATTACTTTAGCGGATATTCCCTATCATAGCAACCACAGCATCTCAACTGAAATTGCTGCGCCGCAGAAGCGTTCTCAAGCGCTCACAGCTAGGTTTTTTTTAGCAGAGCGTCTGGTGTTTTCAGCTCGCTAAAAACACTTTGGTGGACACGTGACCTAGAAGTAAAATCTGTTTCATGAAATCATACAGTTGCATCTTGATACTGAATAAAAGCATCAGAAATCAACCTCCTTGCGGCCCACATAGGATTATGGGTAACATTAGCTCCCAAAGCATGTGCAAATGCATATTCACCACACAGTACACCATCCAGCCACTTTTGACATTCTAATTCAATGTTCTATGATCTAAAGCTCTTCAATCCTAATCTTGCATACTGACATTTCATCTCAAAGGTAACTGCGTTAATCAGGCAGTGCAGCTGCTACATGGGCAGCAGTGTCTAACACAGACTACAGTATATGTGTTACTCGACCACAGCCTGGTGCCTTCTGCCATTTCCCTTCATCTCACACACACACACACGACCCAAAACAATTGCCCACTGATGGCATCCTGCCAGAGGACTCTTACCACCACGCAAATACATAATAAAAACAAAAGCTAACCGTTTAAGTGACCTCGTGCGCCGTACATCTCCAGGCTATTGTTTTCACCTGAGGGTCGAAAATAACAACCTCTGATAAGAGTTCATTATAAATAACGCCTTACCTCACAGAAAGACCTGCAGATATTGTTTAGCGTCCTGAATGGCATTGCTTTTCAAGGCTGAGGTTTATGCAATGTGGGTAAATATAGGATTTATTTTTTTGGTAAATGGTCATTGTCTAATTGTCTGAGTCGGTCAGGGACGGTGCCTTTGCTCATTCAGAGTGGTGCAATCTATTGTTAGGCGCTATTAATTTGAAACCGGGCACTTAGCAACACTCCACTAATGACCTGAAACTGATCCTTGAGCGGGCGGCTTGTAAATCTTCCTCTGTGTGCTGTACCGCTTAGAAATGCTTAATAGTAGGGATGCACCGAAATGAAAATTCTTGGCCGAAGCCGAACAAAATGAAACACTGGGCCGAAGGCCGAATCCCAAACACGGTTTTTCACGTTTTCCCCCCATTTTGCCAATTTTTTCACCATTGCATAAATTAAATAGCCAAAATGTGCTTTTTACGGTTTTGTCTTGCTTTTCAAAGAAAAAAATTATTTACAAAACAACAATTTAAAAATATTTACTTAACACTGAACATTTTTTAACATTCTAGCAGACATTAAACACAACTTAACTTAAAGGGGTCCTATTATGCTTTTTCACTTTTTTAATTTTAGTCAGTGTGTAGTGTGTATGTTTGGGCATAAAAAAGATCTAGAAAGTTACAAATCTCAAAGTCCACTCCAAAGGGAGATATTTCGTTTTTTAAAAATCCCTTTTCAAGAACTACAGCAAACGGCTCGTTTGGACTACAGCGTTTGTTTTCCGGGCTTTGTGATATCACAAAGCGGCTCATTGGAATATCATTATAAAGAATTCCGAATGGTTGGGGGGTGGGGAGGGGCGAGGTTGTGGTTAGAAC
>NW_015629520.1:815207-815537 GCF_001515625.1 Sinocyclocheilus rhinocerous
TTTCCGGGCTTTGTGATATCACAAAGCGGCTCATTGGAATATCATTATAAAGAATTCCGAATGGTTGGGGGGTGGGGAGGGGCGAGGTTGTGGTTAGAACGCTTGGTTGAGTGAATGCATCAGACGAGACGACGAAGAAGACGTGCTGCTGCAGAGTTACTGCATCAGAGAAAACGAAGAAGAAGAGTTGCTGTGCTGTAGCCAAATTTTCGTGTGCTGCGCATTTTACTGTGGACAGCTTCCACAACAAGAGGGAGGACAGTGCCTGTCGGATTCACCAAAAGTTATTGTTGAAAGACGGAGCAAGGGGCGTGGCAGTACTGAAACACC
>NW_015629520.1:815568-825103 GCF_001515625.1 Sinocyclocheilus rhinocerous
TGTTCGCCAATCACAATGCACTGGGACAGCTAACCAATCACATCACATTTTGTTTTTCGGGAAGGCGGACCTTCATCAAAGCCGGAACTAATCAAACCTTTTGTGCCATTCTGGGGAGAAAGGTATTTTAATAATATAAATTATCTGAAAAATAATGCGTTTTTCGAACCACCAAGCATGAGAGCATGTTCTAGTACACCCCCAAAACAAAATCAAGACTTTGTAAAAGAGCATAATAGGACCCCTTTAAAATTAATAAGTTAGTAAAATAATTTTTTTTTGGCCATGTTTAGACCCCCTTCTTGAATCAGGCATATATTTTTGCCTTACAAATAAATGCAGCCTTGCTGAGCAGAAGATACTTCTTTTAAAACATTAGAAAATATTATAGATCCTAGTCTGAACACTATGTAGTGCTTATTTTTGTTGACAAATGATTCTCATTATGAATTTGGGAAGACGTTTGTTGCACGTATCGTATTGTCACATGCCTTATAAAAATTCATAAAAATGTTACTGAGCAGCTGACGAGTAACTTTCCTCGCGCTTTGGACTTTGAACCCTACCGCCGCGAGCTTGTGCAACGCTGTTTGAACACATGCAATTCCTGCGTGTATTAGAAAACACAACGTTCTGCAGTTTATTTAATTGTTTAAGGGCATTTCGCGATTTCAGTCATCATACAGTAACCAGCAACAACCACCCTTCCTCTTCTCATCAAAGACGTGCGATGCAGTACTAAACAGTCTCTCACTGTCGGTGCTTGTAATGATTTTTGCATCTTTCTCGGACAGCTTTAAATGTTTCCACACTGCTGTTATGTTTGCTGCATTAGCGCGCGCCTCTATTTGATCGTGTCACGTCATTGTTCGGAACAATTTATTCAGTCTTTTGGCTTATTCGGTCGAAAGAGCTTTTTTTTTGCTATTTTCGGCCGAATAATTTCGGTTGCCGAATATTCGGTGCATCTCTAAAAATTTATAATAATAATAATTTTAATATTAAAAGTCTTGTTCTAGAATACAATTAAATCTATGCAAAAATAAATAATGAAAACATGATTAAAATTTTCAATACAATTTTACAGATTTAATGTGACTTTCATCAAAAAAATAAATAAAAATAAGTTTAAACTGTTAGTTTTAAAAATATAAATCCTTAAGAAATAAAGTGCTTGTAGTTGAAGAAACACCCATAGACAGTCTTTTGCACATTATTTTGAATCTGTCGGCGCCTGTATTTTCTGAGACTGCTGATAGTATGAAATATTTAATCTTTCCAAACACTCGTTTTGCTGGTTTACTGTACGGTGCAATGTTTCCTGCACGACTATGTAGTGGCAGTGCTGCGCTACAGCAAAAGAAATGATATTTTACTCGATTTGTGAGCTTGCAGTCTGAATTGAAGGTGATAAGAGAAAAAAGATTGGTCGGCACAAGATAATACAAGGGCAATAATTCCTAATAACATTTTTCTGTTGTGTGATATTAGCTGGCTACATGCGCAACCGTTTGTGACCATTTGTAAAACTTCAGAATTTAGAACTGTAAAATTTGAACTGTAAAATACTCACCTTCACCAGGAAAAACGACACTCCGTATGTGCGTAGGGACCTGGCAAGCTTCACATACTTCACTTTTGCCTCTATCTCCATCATCTCGCCGCAGCTTTTGTGATCCTGGCGAGGAGATTAAGATATGAACACTTCTCTGCCATTGTGGGATTTGAACCAACAACCTTTTGTTTCAAGTCAACTGTGTCTCTTTGCGTTCAGGTTTTAATTCACAATGGAAAGATATACATAAGCATCTGTTTTCATCATTATAAGTGAATGTTTTGCCTAGGTGGGCCTTCTAAGCAAAATAAACAGATCCAGAAAACAGTAATCCTTTCTGAAGCTGAATAAATTGTTAGAACCAATATATGTTAAAATCTAGCATAGAAAGTAGCAAGTTTTAAATGCATCAAATGTTTGAGTGTTTTTTTTAGCCAAAAGCTAACTATTTAGCTGTATCCCATATTTTACATTATAACTGATGATTTTTTTCCTTTCTACAGCAGGGTGGGAAGACCAGTAAATAAATCCTTTATTCCATTTTCCCAGTTTTTACAACCGTTGTTGTGTTTACTGTGATTTCAACTCAACCATTCAACCCTGTTACCAAAGTTATTGTAAGAAAAAAAGAAAGAAATCAAACAAATGTCTTTTATTTTTTAAACACAAATCAGAGTATAAAACTGCATTTAGGCTGTACTTAGACATATTCCAAATATTACAATTCCAAACCGAAAATAAAACTGCTCATCTAATATTTAGCTTGACCTCCTGCAATCCACATTTACTCGTAGGTTATGCCATTCCTTTTACTGACCATGTGTTGAAAAATGTAAAAAGCCTTCATTTTTAATGATTTCAGGCTGTTTTTTGTATGTTAGTCATGGACAGTGCCTAATAGCATGTTTTCCTAGAATAACGGATTGAGTAAAGCCCACAGAGGGTCATGTACCTGAAAAATTCTCTTCTCCGCCCCCCTCTGTTTGATGTATTCTTTTGGTAGGAACTCCTTCAGGCTGCAAATACATTTCACATGTTTACGCTCATACTACACAAACATTTTTCCCTCAAAGCAGAACAAAGCACATGAGGTCATCCTGGCGGGAATTACATCTTCATAACGTACGCCCACACCGACTCTTAAGGTTTACAGACAGCACAGAATTCTTGCAAATAATTGTCTAGTCTAAAATGTAATCAGATAACAACTGAGAGAGCCTGTTTGTTATAGTGACAGTGTTGAGGCAAGGCATGTGGTCTTACTCTAAAAATCCTGGCTTGTGTTTTTGCTCCACGTGGGGACCAAATTGGATCTGTGCCTGAATTCCAGAGAACTCGCAGGCCTTATCAAAGGACACGGGGTGGGATCCGTTCAGAATGTCATCCCTGGCCTGAAACAGAGACAGAGCAGATGTTACAGAATGTAATAAGGGTGCTAATAAAGATGTTACAGAAAGTATGCGGAGCATGCGCTAAAGCAGTTGTTAGGACAACAAAGCAGACAAAAACATTTGAAGGGCCGTCAACATCTTTAAAAAATATATAGATCTGTATATTAACACAGATTAAGAGAATCACTGTGCGGAGATGTCAAAATATTGTGTGTAGTTCGGAGATCGTACATCGGAGAAACACAAATAAGCAGCTTTAGCGACATGTAGCTGTGAGATAAAATGATTTTGCGAGTTGAGGAAGACTTCTCATCTTGACATCTTGTTTTTTTAAGCCGTAGCATGCAATTTGTAACACGTGATCATGGTCATTCCTGCAGGCATGCTTTAATGGACTGGCTTGGATTGTACTGACACAATCTCAACATTAGTTTCTCTCTTCCAGTACAGATACAAATTCCCAAGAGATAAAAAGGAGTAATCCACTTAAAAATACAAATTCGGTCATCATTTACTCACTCTAATGTCATTCCAAAACTGTATGCTTGTTTTTTTTTTCCCCCAGTGGAACACAAAAGGAGAAATTTTAAAGAAGCTTCAAACATTTTTTTTTTTTTTACTATAAAAGTTCATAGTAACTATATCGGTCAAGTTCAAAACGAAACCAATCTAAACCAAACCAAACCAAAAAAAAAAAATTTGTTATTGAAAACTGTTTCCCAAACAGTTTTTTGGTTTAATCAAAAAGCTAAACATTAAATCAAAATATTTAAAATTACAATAAATAAATAACAACAACAACAAAAAAAAAAAGAATCAAATAACAGACTTACAAAAAAAAAATGAAACATTTTATGTTAGGTGACCAACATCAGAGAACCCTGAAACATGTGAATGTGTCATTAATTGAAATATGAACTTAAAAATCACAGGGGGTACTTCAAGAAAACATTTTAAGTCAAAGAGGTTCGGCTGCCAAAAAAAAACGTTCAGGAATCCCTGTTATATGGAAAAGCGCTTCGAGATTATTCTTTAAAAATTCTCCTTTTGAGCTCCAAAGAATAAAATAAGAGCATATGGGATTGAAACAAAATGAGGGCAAATAAACACTGACAGAACTATTTTTTTTAGGGGAACTATCCCTTTAAGATGTTTCAATAAAACTGAGTGCAGTCTAATATTACAGACGGCCTGAGGCCGCTATGGAGGCTGACAGTCCATCTGTTCAAGCGTCTCCTGATATACACCTGAGTATAGCTCAGTTTAAAAGCTGAAAGGGCGAGTCTTACAGAAACGTTTTAGTGTCATCCTCGCCGCCACCAAGTGAGCATCTACAAAGCAAGTGGCGCCTATTTGCAGAGCCAAGTCTGTGAGTTTTCAATCTGGATGAAGTAATTAAAAGTGAAAAACGTACACACACTTGTTTGTGAGAGTGTATACTTGGCCAAGATTGTGAGGTCATGGAAGTTTTACATCATCATAAACAAGTCCGCCCTCAGGACATCCACCAATCATCTCGCATCGCTCCCAGATGACATCAACATGGTAACAGTAGCAGATACAGTCAGTGAGGGTTTATGGGAACACATCATGACAAACTGAGATATGACGCGATCACGCCCCCAGCGCGGAGCAGAGAAATCCCCTTCAGCCTGCCAAACACTCCTGAGAGCATACATGTGCAACAGTCTGTGTGTGTGAGCTGCGCTCTTCTGTTTCTCAAAGTATGTGGGTGTGTGTGGCACCGAGTCAGAGAATTTCACGCGGGCGTGTGTGTTTACTACAGAGGAAGAGAGAGACAGAGGGAGACTGAGGAAAGGGAGGAGAAGTGTTAGTCTATGTGTGCATGTGTGGTGACTCAAGTGCATTTTTTCACCAGCATGAACATACAAAAACCTCACTGTATCCATCACATACAAAATACAGTTCCATGGTATTGTTTAAAATACCTTAGAGTAACATGTAAATACCTTGTACATGAATTTGGTAATAGTAGCATCATGGTAATACCATTTTTGGACAAATACCATGGTATTCTTGTTTTTTGTTTGGGACTGTGTACCATGGTAATACCATGTTTCTTGACGTGGTACCATGGAAGAACCACGTTGCAAGAATATGATAAAGTACCACAGTATTACCATGTTTTGAATGTTTCAGGATAATACAATGGAACTCTGTAGTAGACTATGTTTTTGGACATTATGGTAATTGGTAATGGTATGGTAATTATTTTAAGTACATGGTAAATGAATATAGCAATCATAGTACTATGGTGTATATAGCTGGTCTCCAAGCCTGACCAGCTAAAGAAGAGGTCAAAACCCTCTAAAACCAGCATGCTAATTCAGTTATGACCAGGCTGGAAGAACAGCTAAAACCAGCCAACCGGCTTAAGCTGGTCTTAGCTGCCAGATAGCACACGCACGTCTGCAAGATGTCTGTTAAATATTGCTTCATCTGGAAAGCATCTGCTGTGTACAAACATCTGATAGACGTCTTTAAGACGTCAGTTTTACATTCATTCTAAATCATAAACATCTTACAGACATCTTCTAAACATCTTACAGACATCTGATAGGAAACGTCCTATAGACATATTGCTGATGAGCCAACACTCTAAAAAATATGTCTTGCAGATGTAAATGCAGACGCCAAATAGACGTCTCCGTGATGTACGTGTGCTATCAGTGCTGCTTTTTTCCCACCAGCAGGCATGGTATACAAATACAATAATCATGGTACTTTAGTATATATAATGGTGCCATGGTATTATTATGTTTTTAAGACAAATATAATGATAATACTATGTTTTTTTTTTTTAACAAAGTACAATGGTAATACCATGGTTTTCTTTAAAAATACCATGTAGTACCATGTACATACTATACTATGGAAAACGAATATGGTACCATATTTGTATAATGTTTTTGAACATGGTATTACCATATTTTTTTGGACATGTACCAAGGTTAAAAACACCATGCATGGTAATACAGTGTAGTATGTAGGTTACCATACTAATACCATGATTTTTGGTTGCGTACTGTAAGCATACTATAATCATAATACCACGAAACATATAAAAGTGCCACGGTACTATGATATTGCCACAGTATTTTGTGTATTTTTTAAGTGTACAGTATGTGGAAACTTGACATATTGTAAACACACATTTAATAACAAGGATACAGCCATTTCTTTTCCATGTTCTCCATTTGAATATACACTGACCTTATATTGGCAAAAAAGTGCTTACCCATCATCAAGTTATTAAGTGCAGGTGACAGAGTATGTGCGTGTTTGTCAGTGGGAAGTTGCTCTGAAATCCTCAGGCAGGCACTAATGCATCTGCAGCGAGCTGTGTGCTCCAGAGGCCTGGTCAGAGAGCTCCGTCTGCTACAATAGCTCACGGCCTCAAGGGAAACTACGCGCTAGTGCAGAGCTCCTTGAGAGGACACACGCATTCACACTGCACTACTCACACACACACATTTACATAGACATGCATGCATGTCATGAAAACCCGCTGACCGTTTTGTGACACTAGTCCTTATGACTCAAACTAGAGAGAGAACGAAATACACTGGGACTTTTTGACACTGTGAAATACAATGTGAATTTGCAACAAAATCACATGTAAGATCATGTGCAAACTTAGCATGATGGAGTAAAATGTCACATGATAAACATTCTTGTTTCCTTGATAAAATTATATTTAATTATAATTATTTTTAGCGCATTAAACTAACCATCAAAATAAACATTATTTATCCCAGCCCTATTATTTTCGTGGAGTCATGCTGGTTAGCCCGGCACACGATCAAATCTCATTGGCCTAAATTTCCACATAGATGCATAAAAATGTTATTTTTTCATGTTCGTGATCTGAAAAAAAACAAAACAAAAAAAACAAACAAACTATGCCATACTCGAAAAGTGCCTTATTAGGACGAAGTACAAAAGTACGATGTTATAAAATTTCAAGCGATAATTTCAATAGTGTCTTTAATTTTATTTTCTGTGTTTTAATGCTAGCTACAAGAAGTCATGAACAGACATTAGCATAGCTTCAGGAAGTGAAAAAAAGGTGCTTCATTAATTGTGATAATTATTTTTACTGTGCTAAACTAACCATCTAAATGAACGTGTTATTTTTCTCAGTGCTATTATTTTCATTGCATCATGCTGGTTAGCTCCGCCCACAATTAAACCTCATTGGTCCAAGTTACCACATAGATACATACCAAACATCAAATATGTTGTGATCATTTATTCCCACATCCATTGTAATCTGAAAAAACTATGAAATACCCAAAAAGTGCCTAAACAGAACAGTGTAAAAACATGTAAACTATGCATGATGCAATAAAATATCAAACAACAAATCCCATAGTTTCCTTTTATTTTATAGATAAATAAAAAAAATATTTATCACCTGTGCTTATACACATTTTATTTTAACAAGTGGTTAAAAAAAACCTAGCATAGAAATGAAAAACCAAAACAAAAAACAAACAAACTGGTGCTTCAATAATAGGGCTAATTATTTTTATCGTGTTAAACTAACCATCAAAATTTGTTGCATCATGCTGTTTAGCTCCGCCCCCAATCACACCTCATTGGTACAAATTCCTACACAGACACTTATGATTTTGATTCTCTGTGCTTTCTGGCATTTCACATTCATTGCGATCCGAAAAACTACGCAATACTCTAAAAAGTGCCTAATTAGGAAGAGATGTGCGGGAAAAGTAATCCATACTGCCTACGGCTGAGGAAAAGGCAATCGACAAATCAGCAGCTGTGAAGATAATGCACATTGCCTTCAGGGCTGACCAATAATTCATTCATAAGAGCTATGTCACTATTTCACTGCTTTCATAAAACTAAAATGACAACATCTAAACACCTAAATGTCTGTGCGATAGTGGCTCTGAGAAATTAATTAATAGTTAGTGCAGGTGGCGACAAAGAGGTTTTGGCAAACTGGTGCAATACAGTTTAACCAGTCAAACAGACAGATAGAGGACAGACAGAATTGTCAGTAAAAGAGAATGACAACAAATCGAGGAAAATGATAATTGTTGAAATAGCTGAAAACATAATTATCAATAATTATGCAGGGCATCAGGGTGAAGTACTTCCAGGTCAAGAATCTGTCACTCTAAAACTCATTAGCCAATGAGAACCCTTCCCTGCAAGCCCTGCCCACGCAAGTGATCATTCTATTCTATTCTATAAACATAATGTGTTAGCTCAACAAAAAAAAATTAACGCAACAGTTTGCATCAATTTTGTGACAACTTCTAATGAAATTATGTTCAACCAAGAAACTACATTGAGTTAGAAGAACTTCATTTGTAAGATAAACATATTTTTAAGTTGATGACTCAAAAAAATTAAGTTGCTCCAACTAATGGATTTGTCAGCCTGGAACCAATTTATATGATCTTTTTTCAGTTCAAATCCACAGCTATCATAGCACATGCTAAATGTAACTTGTCTACTCTTCAGCACAATGATAACCACAAAAACATCAACATAACAATGACTCTTTTAAATTAGGGATGTTCATTTTAACCGTTTAACCGGTTAACCGACCGTAAGAATTTTGACCGATTAATACAATCAGTTAAACGGTTTAAAAAGTCATTTAATTATTTATTTTTTCAGTAATTTAACAAAATTTTTAAAAAGGTTTGCTGCATGGTTAAAATATGCTACGAGTATTAAAAAAAAATAGTTTTTTAGGGGGAAAAAACATAAGTCGCGTTTTATTATTTTATTCAGAAATAGGCCTAATGCCGACGCGAAATGTTTACAAACATTATAATAAACACTGTAAACATAGCTAGGCTATTTTAGTTCCCCTCACTCCACAACAAATCCTTTCAATTAACAGTATTTAGAAAAGAACAAGAATTAAAAATAAACCGATTTTACTACATTTTTTTTACTACATTTTTTCCCCCCCCATATGTTTGACTGACTGTATTTTATTATGATAATGAACATGCTGCATTGTCAAGGTAGCAATGCACTAATAGGTCTTTCCCTTCACTAAAAAACACATAAAATATCATTTGATTTCAACATTTATCCTCCTTATCCAGTCCTATGCAAAGCATGATGGGAACTAGAAATCCACTACCCAATTTCCAAAGTTAACAAGAAAATTCTATTGAGTTACAAACAACTTACTTTTTTTTTTTAATTCAATTAACACAGAAACTTGTGTTTAAATTAAGCACAATATTAAGTTAATGTAATGATCAACACTATTGTCAACTGAACTCAACAAAATAATGTTTGCAACTTAAAAGGTTTAATTAAATTATTAAATTAGAATTTTTAACTTGCAACCACGCATTTATTTAAGTTGTGGTAACAGGTCCCCTGAATCGTTTTTTAGAGTGATTCTAATTATGATGATTCTATTTGTTAAAGGGGTCATATGATACTGCTAAAAAGAACATTATTTTGTGTATTTGGTGTATTTGGTGGATTTTTACAAAGCTTTTTTGCGGTCTCCCAGCAGGACAAGACAAAACCAATAAAACCCATTACAAATTAGGCATTTGTTGCA
>NW_015629520.1:826182-844186 GCF_001515625.1 Sinocyclocheilus rhinocerous
CTGAACTCAAAATAATGTTTGCAACTTAAAAGGTTTAATTAAATTATTAAATTAGAATTTTTAACTTGCAACCACGCATTTATTTAAGTTGTGGTAACAGGTCCCCTGAATCGTTTTTTAGAGTGATTCTATTCTGTTCTAACCTGCCATGATGGACAAAAGCACTGCATGACAAGCCATTTTGATGATTGCTTGGTTTCTATTTGTTAAAGGGGTCATATGATACTGCTAAAAAGAACATTATTTTGGACGACTAGCTCCGCCCACAGTTAAATATCATTGGTCAAAAAACCTGTTCCATATAACTGTGTTTAATATCAAATATGGTCTGATTGGCTGTGATCTTGTTGTTTTGTGACGTATTATGCTTTTTGGTGAAAACATCTAGTCAGAATATGGTCTGAAATAGAAAAAGAGAGCAAAAAAGTGATCAAAAACAATCTTTTACCTGTACGTAGAGCAGGTTGAGCTGGACAGGATCACGAGAGTCTACATTCTGGTCAGAATAGAAGAACTTCCTTCGTAGAAGTAGTATCTCACTCTCCTCTACGCCCTGCTCCCGAAACGTCCAACTGTGGTCCAGCCAGTTCACTATGAATGAAACCATGTTAGCATTAGCAACCAAATAAATTTTTATTAACACCACAGTTCAAATCCAGTGAGCAAATACTAAGGGGGTCTATGACACCAGTTATTATATCATTTAAATATTTTTCAAGCCTGTATAAGAATCTCTCAGTGTGTGTAAATCTGGCGGGGTGTTTTGTTTGCTAATGTTTTATTTTCACAGTTGCCAGGAGTCTCACAATCATCATCTGTGTGAAGTTTGGCTTTCAGCTTCTCCATCTTCCTCTCATCTCGCAGGAGGGTTCTGTCTTTCTTCAGCGTTCCCATCCCATCCTCACGCTTCTCCTCCACCTGCTCTTGGATCAGTGAGTACTCCTCATAATTAGTGATTCCTGTGGAGCACGAGATAATCAGCACTCTCTATCTGTCAGTCTTACAATCTCTCCAGCACAGGTTTTGTGGGAAACTAAATAAATATCATTCAGCCAAGAGGAATTGGAAATCGTACAGGATTGTAAATCGTTCAGGAAAATGAAAAGAAATGAATAAAAAATATAAGGGAATGAGGAGGCTAATGCTTATCCATCCACATTGTCGCTTAAACTGGCCATTTAAACAGAAAAGGACCATGTAAAGTCATATTTTTCATGTGATGTTTAAGAGTCATATATCCAATACTGGACATAATGAGAACAAAATAAAATATATTTTGTTTATTTGTACACCTATTACTAGTGGTGTACCGATATTACAAATCTGGCCCATACCGATAAATGGCGAATATTAAAATTGTATGCTATTTTGTCTCAATTACAAACACTAACACTAAAATCGATCATTTAAAACACTACAAGTGAATTTAGGCATCACAACATTATAATGTACAGTATGAAAAAAGTATATTCATTTTGATATTTGCTAAAGATTACATAATTAAGTATGCTTTTAAAATGTTTTTAAAGATTTAAGTTTAAATGATCGAAATGTCAAAATAGAGAAAATTAACATACACAAATAAGCATCATCCGCTGGAATGTCACTCTCTCGTGAATGTGTGTAGGACAGTTAACGGAAGCTAGAGATTACGGTTTATAAACTTTAGAATATGGATATTTTTCTTACACAAATGCATCGCATCGCTTCAGAAGGCCTTTATTAACCCCCTGGAGTCATGTGGAGCACTTTTTATTATTAATTGATGCTCTTTATTGGACTTCAAAATCTCAACAGCCATTCACTGCCATTATAAAGCTTGGAAGAGCCAGGACATTTTTTAATATAACTCCGATTTTATTTGTCTGAAAGAAGAAAGTCATATACACCTAAGATGGCTTGAGGATGAGTAAATCATGGGGTAATTTTCATTTTTGGGTGAACTATCCCTTTAAGTTAAGTTAAGGTACTGTTACTGTACACTGCATTTTTTTTAAACATTCATTGTAGCAGCTGGTACTTTACAAGCCCAATATTTCTGCCAAACTTGACAGGATAAAAGAATTACCCACCTATCCTACTGCAGATGGTGACCAACAGCTCCCCTACTGTTTTGGAGTCATCCACCATTATGGTTTTGATTGTTCCATCCAGCATTTTGATCTTCTGAGGTCTCTGTTTTTTCTTGTACTCCAGGACGTCCTGTACAAGACAAGAACAAATGCTGAAATTATGCTTAGAATCACAATGGAAATAAAAACTTACGAAAGTCTGAAGAGAATACAGATAAGGCTAATAATGTGATTTACCCCATTCCGCAGCATGTAGTAATCAAGGGTGCGCCCTGATTCCAACCAGATTCCTTTCCTGGGGTCATCATCGGACAGGAAGAGCCCGTAATCTGATGCTGCAATAATTTTTACATAATTAAAACAACATCTCGCCCCATGGAAGTAGACACTAAATCAAAGAGATCCGGTTACGTCTACAAATATGGTCATAATAAATATCAGACTCTTCATTAAACCACAAAGCCATTTGTCTTTGATCCTAAAAGAAACAATTGACATTTATAAGATGAGTCCAATTCATTGCGGCCATCGTGGGAAGCAATCATGTGCGGCGCACGGGACAACAGTCATATAACTGTAGCTGGCCGTATAATGAATGTACACAGAGTGGCGGAGCTGCAGACTCATCCCGAAGCGATGACTCCTGTTGAGCTGTTACAAGTCCATTTCGCAAACACCAGTGAGCAGAGAGCATTAATGCTTGACTTTGTGGCGATCTGATGACTTTAGTGGAGATGGAAAGAGAGGGAGAGAGCACTTATCCATCAGACTCACTCTGAAGCAGAACTGGACATCAGCGGAGGTTGCACATAGCGTAACACTTTTGACATGACGGATACAGAAACATCTACTGATGTGAAGAAGCTGGTATAAAGATTTAACCCGAATCTAAACTTCTGTCAAGCTCTGTAGGTTTTTACAAAATTTAGACCAAACATAAAAGTTCCCCCTGCCCCTAGTGTGTTTAAAGGGATAGTTCACCCAAAAATGAAAATTCTGTCATACTCACCCTCATGTCGTTCCAAACCCATAAGACCACGACGTGACGCGTGCCGCAGCTGACACAGAACATCATACGCTGTTTGCGTTCAGTGGATACTCTCTAAAATGGCGCTACAGGGTGACGCAGAGGAGACAAATTGTTGAATAAAGTCGTTTTTTTTTTTTTCTTTTGTGCACAAAAAGTATTCTCGTACCTTTGTAAAATCACGGTTGAACCCCTGATGTCACATGGATTATTTTACCGATCTACTTGCTACGTTTCTGGACCTTGATCATGTAAGGACCCTTGCTGTCTATGGGGGGATCAGAGAGCTCTCAGAATGCATCAAAAATATGTTGTATAATTTGTGTTCCGAAGATGAACGGAGGTCTTACGGGTTTGAAACAACATGAGGGTGAGTAATTAATGACAGAATTTTCATTTTTGGGTGAACTATCCCTTTATGCAATACTTTGATAAAACAATAACCTGCAAAAAAAATGTAGTCTCATGGAAGAGTGTAAAATGGCGGGAAACCTAGAGGACTATTTTGCAACTCTTACCTTGTCCACTTTGGGCCTCTGGAACTCGCTCTCTGATTATCCGGCAGGCGTCGTAAACCGGAGTTGAGGGCTCAAACTGCATCGTCTTTACCACATTGCACTGTCGCACGCAAATCTTCAGCGACAGGGCCACCATCGTGACTGCTGTTCGAATGGGAGCGCCCACTAGCACACCTGTAGAGACCGAAAGAAACAATCTGTCAGTTTCTCTAAAACTACCAGCACCCACAAAACTACATCAAAAACATGCTTTAATCTGGATTAACTGGAACAGAAGTAAATGTGAACACAAGTGATTTGCGGTTCAGTTCAACTCCAGCACTGATTAATGAAATATACGAGCGAGATCAGAGCTTTGTGTAGGCTTACAATATGAACTTCTTACTGCCAAGAGACGTCTGTAATGTAGTTATTAGATTAGTAGAACAGCACTGCCCTTTAAATACTGAGCAGAGGAAAAGAATCTACTGCCAACTGGGTGTTTAGCCTAAGCTCATTCAACCTCTACCAAATATCGCAGCTATGAAATGTAATCTTTGCACAAAAGAGAAACCTTCCAGTTTTAAAAATCAGGAACAGTGGTTATAGAGAGACGGAGATCAGAGCAGAATATTTCTGAATTATGGTAGTGTTTGATTGACCCTACAAGATATCAATAGAGACCAGCATCAAGTCACAAGATCAGACTCATAACCATCAAACTCAGAGCAGAAATCAGATTTGCAACAGAGATCAGAGTAGAGAAGTGACTTGTAACTGAGATCAGATTCATACCAGTGATTTGACTTGTAAGATATCAGCCTCAGAGCATAGATCAGATCTGCAGAGATCAGACTTGTAACTGACTTCCAGAGATTTGTTTGGAACTGAGATCAGACTAGTGACTGAGGTCAGATTTGTATAAGAGATTTGACTCATACATAGACTCGCAATAGATCAAATTAATATTACAGATTTGACTCCCAACAGATCAGACTCAAAGCAGATATCAGATCTGCAACAGTGATCAGATTCAGAGCAGAGATCTGACTTCTGAGATCAGAATTGTATCAGAGATTTGACTTGTACTAGACATCAGACTCACAACTGAGATCAGATTATACCAGAAATTTGACCCATAACAGATCAGACTCACATGCAAGATCAGATTTGCAACAGAAATCAGATCCAGAGCAGAGATCTGACTTGAAACTGACATGGAATTTGTACCACTGATTTCATTCGTAACAGATGCAATTCGGGACTGAGATCAGACTCATAATAGAGATCAGGATTGTATAAGAGTTTTCACTCATATCAGAGATCAGACTCATAACTAGACATTTGACTCGTAACAGATCAGACTTAGATGAGATGATCAGATCTGCAACAGAAATCAGATTCAGAGCAGAGATCTGACTCATAACTGAGATCAGATTTGTACCAGAGATTTGATTTGTAACAGATCAGACACGTAACTGAGATCAGAATCATACAAGAGAATTGACTCGTAACAGAGAGCAGACTTGCAAAAGAGATCAGACTTACGATCAGGGGCGTGTCTAAGTGGTGGCCAGGATTGGCACGGCCCCCCCTGAAATCTGGCTGGCCACCCCAGGTACCCGCCCTATCAGATGTCTTGCGATAGGCTTGTTTTTAGTAAATTTCTAACTGCACCTGGCAGTGGCGGATCCTGTGTAGGCAGCTGCCTAGGGCTGCTTTCTTCTCTTCTTTATACTTAATAAAAATTTTTTTTAAAGCGGTTTCTATAGTGTGATCTTAATGACAAATGTCAAAAGCGCATAATGTTACGCGATCCATGTAATGCGTGAGCAAGAATCTCTCCACTCGCAAGCGGATTTCCTTCACTCATACAAAACTGGATGTGCGCTTTTAACTATACATTTTTTTTATTTTTATGAATTGGCTCTGCTCTCGCTCAGATATTGCGTGTACACGCTCAAATGTTGTCCTCGCGTCACTGAAGACCAGAAGAGCTTTTTTTTCTAATTCAGGTGAATTCAGTAGCCTAGGCTTTTCTTACTAAATGGAAGCCAACTGGTTATAGTTAGCCTTCTCTAGTTATTTATTTAATTATTTAATACTTATTTTAGTTAAGTGCTTAAATTGTAAATATGCATTTATTAAATTATTTTATTTAGTGCATTTGCATTTTGTTGTTTTTGAAGGCTATACAATAAAAATAACCACTGAGGGTGCTTCTGAAACTAGTGAGGGTGCTCTAGTCTTAATGCACATTTTCACATATTTTGTCCCATCTATTGCTATGGTTATCACGATGTCAATCACTAATACTTTGAGAGCGAATCCAGCATAAATATGCGGATGTCATTCCCGAAACTTTGCAAAGTGTGTGTGGTCGAAAAACAAAGTTCTACATTTTAAATGGATTATTGCCTAGAAAGCTCGCAAAGAGCGCTCCTTTTTTAACCACTAAAAAACTGTCACTCTTTGTTCATCGCGATCTCACAAAGTTCTGTTATGACCAATGAATCTCACACTGCGCAATTAATATATTATTAACATCGTCATGTATACACTCTGTATGTTATAATGAAAGTATTCGATTGTGATCAGCACAGAACAAAAACTGGTGTGTGTTGCAGCCTTTAGGTAAACCAGCATACATTCATGAGGATGATGAAAGTGTTTTAACTTGAGTAAAGATCGGATATCTAACAAGGATCTCGTAACCAAGGTCAAACTGCCATCTCATTTGTATCAGATTCTTATATGCATCAAATTTGAAGAAAATGGTTTTGTTTCTCTGAGGCAGCACAGAGGGTCAAGTACACCAGAATACAGGTAGTTCTGTCGTAAAAGACCCTGGCCATTCTGTGGCACTTTTGCTTGACAAAGTACTTTAAAATCAGTATCAAACTAAAATAAAAATCAGAAACTCAGACGAAATAGAGGGGAGACACTCTCAAATCAAAGAAACCATTATAAATAGCCCAGGAATCACAGTCAGACAGTTCAGCTGAAGCGATTGAGAGTTGAGTATGAAGTGAGACGTGTCTGTCTGATAGTATCTCACCACAGCCAGGAATACTTCAACAGAAGACAGAGAGAACTAACCTTTTCTTGATAATGGACTTGTGAACGAGCTACAAATTGCCTTCTCACTCATTCACCAAGTGTGCGTGTGCAAGCACACATACACACAATAATAAGCAGGGAGAATAGCTCTGTATAGTCCTTTCATTCCTAGTATGTCATACAAGGGACATGCAGAGGTATTGTGAACCAGATGAGACGTCCCACAGAGACCACACACACATACACTTGAAACCAAGAGTAATATTTGGCTTAATGAGGTCAAGAAGTCTTTTAAAATATCATATAATTTGACCTTTTTTTTAAATAAAAAAACAGGATTAGTGTCTTATCTCCATCTTCAAGATTAGTGTCTTATTAGTGTTTTAATTTGTGACTCCCCCCAAAAAAGAATGAAAAATAAAAATAAAAATAAAATATAAAAATCATATAAAAAAAACAACAAATTACAACAACAAACACATTACTTTGTACACAACTACGTTTTAAAAATATTTTTAATTTTTTTAATCACAGATACTCTCATACATCACTGACCCTTGAGCTGCATTGTAAGAAGAATTGTCTAATGCACTAGCATGCACATGACGGCAACTCTATGGCTCTTATATAACACTGTCTGAGAGATGGAGGAAGAGAAAGACTGTGAGAAGGCAAGCAAAGCCACGTACCACCTGCCCCCTTAATCTCTCGTCTGCAACCTCCCAGAAGCCCTGCACTGGGCACTCCCATTTCTCCGTCTGGCCCGTTGTGACAGATGCTACAAAATACCTCTCCTTTCCAGTGGCGGCTCGTGGGTTTTAAAATAGAGGAGGCACACTAATTGCATTGGTCTGGGATCCCTGCCGATTATTATTATTATTATTTGTTTAACCTAACCACTTTAAAATGGCTTTTTGGTTGCTTTTAGTCAAAAAATGTAAAGAAAACGACATACATACAGCAAGATAATATAATTTCACTTACCTGGCCTATCACTTGAAGCAAACATCCATCCCTTCTTAAAAGTCTGTGTTAAAAGAGAGCTGCCTGTTGTGCCATTTAACTAAGCCGACTGCTGTAATGTTAGCCTATATCCAGTTTAGGCTGTTTTCCCTAAATTTGTATATACAGTGGGTACGGAAAGTATTCAGACCCCCTTAAATTTTTCACTCTTTGTTATATTGCAGCCATTTGCTAAAATCATTTAAGTTAATTTTTTTTCCTCATTAATGTACACACAGCACCCCATATTGACAGAAAAACACAGAATTGTTGACATCTTTGCAGATTTATTAAAAAAGAAAAACTGAAAAATGCTCAGTATTTAGTAGAAGCACCCATTTGATCTAATACAGCCATGAGTCTTTTTGGGAAAGATGCAACAAGTTTTTCACACATGGATTTGGGGATCCTCTGCCATTCCTCCTTGCAAATCCTCTCCAGTTCTGTCAGGTTGGACGGTAAACGTTGGTGGACAGCCATTTTTAGGTCTCTCCAGAGATGCTCAATTGGGTTTAAGTCAGGGATCTGGCTGGGCCATTCAAGAACAGTAACAGAGTTGTTGTGAAGCCACTCCTTCGTTATTTTAACTGTGTGCTTAGGGTCATTGTCTTGTTGGAAGGTAAACCTTAGTTCCAGTCTGAGGTCCTGAGCACTCTGGAGAAGGTTTTCGCCCAGGATATCCCTGTACTTGGCCGCATTCATCTTTCCCTCGATTGCAACCAGTCGTCCTGTCCCTGCAGCTGAAAAACACCCCCACAGCATGATGCTGCCGTAACACTCCAAAGAGAAAGGAAAACTTGAAATCGCATCATATGACCCCTTTAAGCCGACTGCTGTAGCCTATATCCAGCTTAGGCTGTTTTCCCTAAATTTGTATACTGTTTGAATGACAGCTTGGTAAATCTGTTGGCAATCAAATATTCAATATCGCTACGTTCAAACTAATATCACGTAATGTACGTCTCTGATGATTGGTTGATATCAGAAGGCTAGCCTCCCTTGCGAGGGTTCTATTCGCAACACTCCTCAGCGCTGAAAGTGAACACTCGATTCTGATTGGCTAATTTTTTTTACCAACGGCGGCACGAGAGCTCAGCTCTCCCCCAGCCCCCCCCTCCCCTTCTCTATCATTAGCGGTTGTAATTACATTAGTAGATTCGGCACATTCGCGATAGAAAAGTGGCGCTTTCACGTTATGGTATTACAACTGTGAAATTACAAACAAAAAATACACATTCTGAGACATGAACTGAAATGAATTGTGAATTTTATTAACATTAAATCGTCCTCCTCCCATTTTCACCTCAAAATTATGGGGAAGCTGTGCCTCCCCTGCTTCCCCCGACGAGCCACTGCTCCTTTCTTACCGAACCTCCAGCCAGGCTCAAAGCATTCCACCTCTCACACTGCTCAACCTCTAAAAAGCATGTGACTCTCTACATGCACTAATAATTGACTCCTGGGGGACATTGGGAAAGCAGGAATCGCCACAGTAATATAATAATTAACCAAAGCCCTGTGCACTTTTTTACACAACTGATTGTGATAAAAAAACATGAGCGGTGGATTTAAATATGGAAACGCATACTAATTTAAATCTAAATGGTAATAATGCTCGGCTTGCTATGTGGTTGCTAAGCCATTGCTAGTTGGTTTCTAGGGTGATCTAGGTGGTTACATACAAGCCACTATGATAATCTGGTCCACAGATAAAAGCGCCCATTTTATTGTACACCAGGTGAAAATCGTAAGTTAAATTCTGCGGATGAAGATTCCATGCATACATAGATCTAACAACAGGTTCAAATGTTCAAAACTTTAAAAATGATAAACTGCAAACAGATTTGTTTTACTGTCTACACTGGAGAAGAAAAAGAAACTCAACTCTGCCTCCTTCCTTAAACACCACCACCCGGGATTGATTTAATTATAGAGACTAAAGGTGGAGTTGGGGAGGTGGAGGGATGCCAGAGGAATTGTCAAAGGGGTGGGTGAGGTAAGCAGCCATTTATATACAGTAACTCTAATGTTACGCTAGTTACATTCAAATCTTTCATTTGGAGCTCTAGTCTTGATGCAACTTCTACTAGGAATGCAAGAATGAGACAAATCATATTTGCTGATTATTTCTCTTGATATCAATTTTATGTAATTTCACTGAAATTAATCTGATCTGTCATTGGATTTATGCACCTAATGGAAAAGTGTGTGACTTTTTTGTCCGGCTTTTATAACAAAACAAAACAAATTCAACAAAAGCAAATCAATACACCAAAAAAAAAAAAAAAAAGCAAATAAAACTTAAATAAAAAAAAAAAAAAAAAAAAAAAAAAAAAAAAAAAAGCAAAAGAAACTTAAAAGAAAAAAAAAAAAAAAGTAAAATAACAAGCAAATACACTACAATAGGAAAAGAACATTTCTGACATAACAGGAGCAATTGTAAAAATCACTTTTCACAAATAGATAATTGTGGAAACTGTAATTATATTTCCCATAATTCTTGATTAATTTAATGCATTCATTTGTTAAAAAAAAAATCAATTTTGCAGTCCTAACTTCTGCTTTTCGAGAACAGCGCATCTCCTCTGTGAACCTTACAGAAAGTTCAAGATCAGCTAATTAGCCAGTCCAGCCTCAGCAACAGACATGAAATCTGACATGATGCTTTCTGAGCATCATCTGCTTTTAACATTGGACTTTAAACCAAACAGAGCCAGGGCTTCTCCCATATGAAGTCATGCTGTAGCATTTACCAAAAAAAAAAAAGAAATGTTTCCGGATGTAGACAAAAAGATGCATGAAAACAGGCTTGGGGATGCAGTCATAAAAACTGGCAATCCAATTGGGTTGGGGGAGAAGATGGGGCCATCTGGAAGGGATTGCAGTGCGGTGATTTGCAGTAATAACAAAAGCAAAGAGCAGAGCCCCAGAGGCCACTAGTCCTGAATTCATTACAGAGTGTGTGATCGAGTGTCTGGTTCTTCTTACCTGAACAGGTATTACAGCAGAGGAAGACTTTGATTGAGGTGTATGGGTTCATCATATTTTGCATATTTAATTACGGTTTTGCTGACCGTAAGTAAAGTTTGGCCCACATTGCATCTTATTTTCCACTACTATTACAATGCATAGCTAATCACCTCTATTGATCTGTTTTGGAAAAATGTATATTAACACACACTAAAAGTCAAATCAAGTCTTCATTGTAAAAAAAAATCAAATGTGACTCAAAAGTGACAGTAAAGACATTTAGAATGATACAAAAATGTATATTTCAAATAAATGCTGTTCCTTTGAACTTTCTATTTATAAAGTATCCTAAAAAAATTTATTGCATTTAGACAAAAATATGAAGCAGTACAAATGTTTTCAACATTGATGATAATAAGAAATATTTATTGAGCAGCAAATCGGCATATTAAAATGGTTTCTGAAGGATCATGTGACACTGAAGACTGGAATAATGATGCTGAAAATTCAGCTTTGACATCATGGCAATAATTAAATAAATTTAAATAGAAAATTTAAAATAAATATAATATAATACAATTTATTTTATTTTAAACTGTTTTACAGTTATTTTAAACTGCATGGTAGTGTATATAAAATTATTCTTTTTTTGTAATAAAATTGATATTTTAACTAGGGCTGCACGATAAATCGCATGCGATATTTAACGCGCATCTTGTCAGTAAAGCCGCTTCTTTAATCAGCGGTATAACTAGTCCATAAATTTAAATACATCAATAAATAATCTGCAATAATGACATCATCCATTCCAGTCAATCAAAGTCTCCAAGATGCTACAAAGATGCGCCATTGTTAGTTTACAACAAAATATAGATTTCTTAACATTAAAATGCATAACTTAACACTTTGTACAATTAATAATGTTTTAAAAAAACAAGTTTTGTTCAGAAGTAGAACTTGTAAAAACTACTTTTTTTCCCCAGCATACTGTCAAAAACCTCTACACCTCGACTCCAGGAAATTGCATAAAGCAAAATCAATCAGCTCTTGCCATTTTTGTGTACAAAATGCATCAAACCGTGATTGACTCTTTCATGGCCGGTCCAGGCGTATGACGTCTATGGCTATGGTTCATCTAGAATTGGTTGGTGGTGTCAGCTTGTACAAATTTGTCTTTTGTTAAGTCTAACCAATTCAATATGTGTTGCTATGAGCATTCTGTTTACTGTTTACACACGACTGACAGTTAGTACTACAGACGTTTTCGTTTTTTTAATTCTTATGAACTTCCTTAATGTGTTTAATAGCAATTTCGCCAGATGTCCAAATAAGCCTTCTCTGAACATCTAAAAGCAGTGAGTCACAAACTTCTGAATCTTCTGACGCTAATGAGCACACTGTGTGCGAATGTGTGTCTGTGTGCTCTCCCAAACCATTTTCTCATGCCCCGGTTGGTATGAGAGTAAGGGCCCGTAGAACAACAATCTGGAAGTGTTTGCACTCGGAACCGGAGCAAGAATTCCGAACGGCTTTGGAAGATGGACCCAAGAACCTCCAGCTGTGATTTGTAAACATCACCAGCCAGCTGTTAGCAATGAGAGGCCGGGATGGTTGTGTTAAACAAAGCCTATCTTTGTGAGACTTACTTATATTATAAACATTGGCACCGCAACAAAAGAAGGGCGATAACAAAGGTAATATTGATGGAGGTCGAATAAATGGAGGGACAATCATAGGTCTTGTTCTTCTATATCATTTTTTTCATCAAATGAAAACACTCATCTATTTAGGGTTGGTCTGAGTGAACTTTAGCCTGGAAAGACAAACAGGATATTTTGAGGGAGATGGAGATATGGAAAGACATGAGGGTGATCTACAGCACACACAAACACAAAAGCTCCGTATCACCGTGATCATCCGCTTTACCTAGCTGCTCTGGTATGCACTAGACATAGTGCTGCTTTCAACCAATGAGTTTCCACAGATCACAGGCGAATTTCTGACTGGAAGTTCTGCAGGATTGTGAAACTGCATGATGATGTGAGCTCAGAATGAGGAAATCTTTAAGCACGTAAAATAAACACCCTTTGGTGGTTTGGGAACGTTCACCCAAAGAGATCTTATGCATACATTTTGAATACATTTTGAAGTGTTTGAACTGTTTTTGTCCAATGGAAGTTATTGGGGTCCAATGTTGTTTTGGACCCCATTACTAGGGCTGGGTAAAAAATACTGATATCTCGATATTAATCTATTCTAATTTTTACGGAAAGATATCAACTCTTAAATCCCAAGAATCGATTATTCTAACCTGTTTTCCATTAATGGACCGAACGCTGAAGGGCACTTCCCATCCAATATATCGCAATAAGCATTGTGCGTTGGTACTTTTAATATGAAACAAAGTCTCAGATTTCAAATTCTGTCCATTGTATTGCGCGGTATTCAAACAATAAATGCCGTTTTGGCGCTGTTTAATGTGGAGTGACAGATCGCTGTAGCGCCTTAGATCAACAGATGCGGTAGCGCGAGGCGCACATGAGCTAATCATCTTCTCCACATTAATACCAGTTTCAGCACAAAATAAACATGACTAAACATCCGAAGGTAAGTTAAAAGAAAGAGTACAACTTTACAATCCGTATCCTGCTCTTCAATGTTTAATTTATGTTTGAATAAATCCATAAAGTTTTTATGACAGCCTATGTTTATATTTAAAAAAAACTAATTGAAGTAGAAATATTATTATGTAATAGTAACTTTACTATTTTAAAAACTTCATTAAGTGTAATTTTAACAAATCAGTCAATTTTAATCTTCAATATTATAGTAATGTAGTACCAACTGACTCTCATGTATATTTTACAGCATTAGTTGAGAGATTTTCTTTCTTTGAGAAAATTTGGTATGTACGGTACCTGATATATATCCAAAATAATCGATATTTAATCGAATCGAATCATATTGGTAATCGAATCAAATCGCAAGCTTGTGAATGAGAATCTAATCGAATCATGTCATTTGTGTCAAAACCCAGCCCTACCCATTACGTAAAAAAAAAAAAAATGTGCGTCTCAGAGCAACACTGCAGTATTTCATTCCTAAATGAATCTGTTTTTGAATTAATCATTTGAGTTAGTGATTTAATGATCAATTCATAAAGACAGCCGCTTGCTTCGTTTCTAAATGAATCAGCCGTTTTGAACGAATCATTTGATAAAGTCATGGATAAATAAACATTACACTAAAACCGCCAGTAGGTGGCAGCAAGTTCCTGTCTTACTGAATGATTCATTTAATGAATGAATCATGCCTTAAAAAATAACTTAAAAAACTTAAACTTAAAAAATTTAGGAGCACGTTCAAAATTTTAGGAGCACCTTCTAATCAATAATCCCAAATTTTATCAAAAATTAGCCTTCCCATTACGAGGTGATATTTGACTCTTTAAAGTGATTTACAGTGGAATTTTGTTTTTACCTTTGTAATGGCATTTTTCTAACTTTATTAAAAGTATGTCATCTTTTGTCAAATTCTTTAAAAATTATATTTTATAAGCTTTTTAAAAATTCTTATTAAAACCACAGAATAAGAACAAGTAGCAGTCGAACTGGTGCTCCTAAAAAATGTTTCATAGTTGCACGCAGTAGTTTTCAGTCGCAAATGCGACTGAAATGGTCGCACTGTAGAGCCCTGATTCATCCCTGTAATTTCCTGCTCTCTCTTCATCTGCTTTTTCATCTGCTGCCTTGGTTCATTCACATGTATAGCACATGCTTTTCTTTTCCCATCAAGCCATATCAGGACATGCTTGTGATGTCGTAGTCTTTTCCCCCAATTTTATTGACAGTGATTGGAAAGAAATGACAGGAAAATGACAGGAAGAAAGGTGAAGCAAAATTTGGAAATGGCGCAAACCATACTCAAACTCATGCCAGTGACATGAGCATCATGACTCAATGTATGATATACTGTACTGTAATTTTCTAGAGACCTTGTGGCTGGATTATTTAGACTTGGCAACCACCTAGCAACCACCCATAACAACCACCTAGGAACTGCCTAGAAACACCCTTGTAACCTCCCACATCATCCAAGCAACTGCCTAACAACACAATTACCACCACCCAGAATACCCTCCCACAACTGCTTAGCTAAGATCTTAGCATCCCTCTAAAACACCCTAGCAAACTGCCCAGCAACCAACAAGTACACCTTAGTAATTAACAAACAAAAACACCCTAGCACCAACATAGAACACTTCAGCAAGTCCCTAGCAGCCACTCAGCAACCCCTAGCAACAACCCATAACACCCTAGAAATGGCCTGGCACCCCTACTGCATAGCAGTTTCATAGCAACTCTAGGATACCTTAGCAAACTGCCTAGCAACCACCCAGAACAATCTAGCAACGACCTAGTAACCACTAAGCACACTGTAGCAACTGCCTAGAAACACCCTAGAAACCTCCCAAAACACACTAGTAATCCCCCCTAGCAGTGCCCTAGCAACAACTCAGATCACCCTAGCAATACCCTGACACCCGAAACACTCAAACCCAGCCAGAACAAACTAGCAGTGCTGCATAGCAATGCCCTAGCAACCATAAAACACCATAGCAACCATACAGAACACCCTAGGAACCAAAAAGAGCACTCTAATAAACCCCTAGCAGCTACTTAGCAACTACCTAGTCTCATCCTCAGATGTCACGCCCACGGACCGTTGGCTGAATGTCTGATGCATACGGCACACAAAATTGGTTGAATTATACAGCATTTCCGGGAGATGTGTGTGTCGAGTTCTTTAACGTTCCACCTGGAAACAAAGATGCCGTGATGCCAACCCCCCACATGGAAGAATAAAGCCGTCGTGTTTACAACTGTGACGATGAATGCTTATCAGGATCAACTGAACACTGGATTTTCAAAAGTATGTGGAATATTTAAAGTTTGCGGCATAGAATCTTTAAAATACGAAGAGATTTACACACTGGTCTGTTATTGTGGGGACATTTCCATGCCCCTAAACATGACGAGGCACAAAACGAAACGTGATTGGTTGCTTTACCTGTCAGTCATATGGTCTCTTGGGCGGGCCGTGGCCACTCAAAGTGGCCTTTACCTGTCAGTCATATGGTCTCTTGGGCGGGCCTTGGCCATTCAAAGTGGCCAAGGTTCCCAGACTTTCTGCCGTCAGTCTGAAGGTCTGGCTATGCGAGACTAGCAACTCCCTAGCTAGCAACCATCCAGAACACCCCAGCAACCGCAAATTTGGCAACCAATCAAAACCGTTCTCATATGTCACAGCAGCTGTTTACTGTTCTTATGGCAAGCTATTACTGATGCTAACTGTGTTTAGATCCACAACCACCCACAACCCCACTGCAAATGATGACATCCATATTAACAATCTCAGAGTCATCAAACTGAGAGTAATTGAAAAACCATAAATCGTATGGCTTTAAAAACAGCTTGCCTCTCTGTACGCACATTAATCAACATTCATAAATATAGGAGCCGTAAAGAGCCGTGTCTGATTTATCCTGTACCCCAGAATCATTGCCATTGCTTCATTACGATTCCTGTATTATGGCTCGTTGCAGGAACGGAAAGGAGTCCTATCTATCTTAAGCGTGCATGTCTTGTATGCATTAAGAATGAAATTTAAGTGCATTGTGATTAGAGCAGAAATCTGAGACCGGATGTAACATATGCATATAATACTCTGCCTTGCAGGGACGGTAAAACAAAGAGCTTCATTTGTGGATTGATATTATTATGGCATCCGTGTAGGATTCCTGTTCGGAATCTAGCTATAATGGAAAAATCTATAAAGGTTTGCTTTATTTGTGTGTGTTTTGTCTTGGATCTTCAATGCTACACTGCAGTAAAAGGTTTAAGCATCATGACCAGACATCCTTTTTTCCCCTCACAATGACTAGAAATCCACATTCTTATCAACCTATCATTTCCGTCCAACCTACACCTAAATGAGAAGCAAATGGTAGGTTGAGACTTAAGTTAGGGTTGATAGAGTCCATGTCCAACTTGGCTACCAACTTTACCATCGCTAAAAAGCCAGACTTCTAACCTGGCAACTTTAGTCTTTGAGTTGTAGATGGGGAAGGTTAGTCAGGTTATTTTAAGACATTTTGGCACATATTCCCCCTTCCTACAGCACTGAGACACAATGAGACAAGGAAGGACACAGACAAGTCCTTAAGGACATCCACTGATGTAGCAAATTAATACACGCTCCAGCTAAACCAGGACAGAGCGACAAAGCCTGATGATCCCAAACATGATGCAACTGATTGTTTGATCTTTCAGACAGGCTTTTTGAACAAAAGACGACATTTATTTGGGTTTGAAGTTTGTGATTTGTATGGAAAAGACATACGGCTGAGTAGAGAGTGTGGAAAATCCCTGCTCTAGTTCTGAATGCAAATGACAATGACACGTTGTCCCGGAGACGAAGATAACTGTCAAATCTGCTCAAGACATTGGCTTCTTAGTTAGTTACAACAGAGTGCACTGGGATCCTGAGCGGAACAACTAACACCATTGTGTGATAATTGGGTCAATCGTATTTCAGGAGAGGTCGGTGGTCTTGACTGAGGAGGTGGTTAATATTGTGGATGCAGCACATGAAGTGGACACAAGATGGGATTCTCATTAAGTCGCCTCTCTGCGGTGTTGTGCCGCCTATCAGCAAACTGTTTCAGATCATTTTACCACCTGACTGGAAATACGAGGTCATAGCAGGCTGAGGTGAGCAAAGAACATGGTAGCTTGCCAAACCAATAATTTCTATCATCTTAGCCAAAGCAGTCTACCTGTCCTAACCAGGTTGACCAACCTTGCAGAAACAATAGCAGTATTTTGGATGCTGGTTGGCTGGAATCCACATGGGGCGTCTTAACTAGTTAGCAGCAAGATGCCTTTGGTAATCCAGCTTCACCATGTGCTGGTTGACAAGTTTTGCCAGTTAAAGGGATAGTTCACCCAAAAATGAAAATTACCCCATGATTTCACCCTTAAGCCATCCTAGGTGTATTAGGGTTGTGACAGTGAGGAAATTTTCCCACCAGTTAATCGACGTGTGACAACACCAATAATACCGGTATCACCGTGGGGGCAGGGGCGTTTCCTCTTTTCCTTCATAGCTAAATAGCTAAATAGCTTGCAAAAGCGGCGTGCGCATTTTACTTTCACTTTCAAATAGTGGCAATTTGTTCGTTTGAATTTTCCCTCTTTTCCTAGCTCGTTCGTTTGAATTTCGTTTGAATTTTCCCTCTTTTCCTCGCTTTCCTTCGCTTTTAAATAGCTTAAAAGCACCGTGCGCATTTTACTTTCATGAATTAGCGCCAATTC
>NW_015629520.1:844377-848770 GCF_001515625.1 Sinocyclocheilus rhinocerous
CACTCTTCTTGTCAGTCAGCTCGACTCACTTTCTTCACTGGAGAAATGAAATCGGATCTGTGATGCGACTGTCGTTCAGTTTTTAATTGTAGTGTCTGTTCTTTTACTGGACTAAATGATTTTTATTACTATAAAAAAAATCAAAATGACAGTGGGGGTCGGTGCCGCGGTGGGCAAGTGACGTAACCGGTGTTGCGGCTTAACAACGGTATCACCGTCAGCACCGTCTATCGCGGCAAGCCTAAGGTGTATATTACTTTCTTCTTTCAGACGAATACAGTTGGAGTTATATTAAAAAATGTCCTCGCTCTTCCAAGCTTTATAATGGCAGTGAATGGCTGTTGAGATTTTGAAGTTCAATAAAGTGCATCAATTCATAGTCATATACACCTATTGCTTGACGGTGTGTAAATCATGGGGTAATTTTCATTTTTGGGTGAACTATCCATTTAAGTTCTGCTAGTAAGCAGTGCATCTAAGCTGGTAACACCAGGACTAACCAGCCTAGACCAGAATGGAAATGCAGGGAAAATGGTCCACCAGGTCAATTCGGCCCCATTGCTTTGAAGTTAATCACCCAAACCAGCCTGGATCAACTTTTTCCAATTAATACAAATGCTAAAAGTGCTAAGTTAAACAACAAAAATGAAAGAGTGAGAGAAAAAAATTTGAGATGATTAGAGGATGTTGATGGCATTGCTGTGATAATATTATAACCTCTCTGAGTTGAGCAGGTTCAGTTTTTATTCAGCTATATAAGCATTACGGTAGTGCTATGCTAGCTGACAGAAATGATGAATCCTTGTCTCCAGGAAAAAGCAAAAAAGAGGCTCTTCAGATGCTAAAAATACCCCACAATGTAGAACATCCACCACCAGCTCTCTCTCTCATTTTCCAATTCCCACTGAAATTCACCCTCAACCATATGGCAATTTGGCCTCTTTGAAGCTCATTGGGTCTCACAAACTAATCAATGTGTTAACAATCTCGTGTGTTTTCAATGTCTGCCATGTTCACAGTGGCCTCCAGCACTTCCAAACACACAGTAACGAGATCAACACTTTCCAGAGCTGTTCTCATCTTCAAAGATTCCTGTGTGATTTAGTCTGATTTAAGGTGATTCCTTGTGATCTAGCTGAAAGTCTACAGAGACATGATTCTCCTAACAAGCAGAGAGGCAAAGTAATAAACAAGAATGGTCAGAAAACAACACACCCAAATACCAATGCTCATGAGCATCGCAAATAGAAGCAGGCACACAAACACACTCGACTAGTTTATCATTTTGCAGACATTTGTAATCAGTGAATTTCAAGCACAATGGTCCCTTTGCACTACTTTTTTTCTTCTCTGGAACACAAACAAAGTGTTTTTATCCATACATTGAAAGTCGATGGGGTCCAAAACAACATAGGACCCAATCGTAAAAAAAAAACACTTGTTTTTTTTTCATTCTTGTTTAGAATGTTCAGAAAGACATGAGGGTGAGTAAATGACAGAACTTTCATTTTTGGGTTGAACTATCCCTTTAACATAGGCTACGTCTTGAATTAAGGTAACAATTCTCCATACTCAAGGGGGTGATAGGGTTAACTTCAAATGTCGGAGCCTTTAACCCAGACACATTATTATTCAGGTCTCTGGTATCTATAATTGTTTGAACAGTTTAACAAAAACGATCAAGTTCAGTAAGATTATTTTCAAACTGCACTAATGCTAGCTATAGCACACCTAGTGGCAACACTGAGAATAAATGTTTTTTAGTTTTTAATTTAAAGGGGTCATATGATGCGATTTCAAGTTTTCCTTTCTCTTTGGAGTGTTAGGATTGAGTTTTGGATATTATCTGCTACAAACCTGGATGAATAGGCAAGGCAAGTACTATACTATGGTAATCCACAGACTATCTAGCTATTTAAACAGTAATAGATAATTTAAATTTATTTGTGCACCACGTATTTAACATTCACCTTAGCCATTTTGTGCCATTACATCCACTTCAAAGAACTTTTAAAGTGATATCCATGCCAAACGCAACTTCCTGCCTTTCAAAGTAAAACTTCCAGTTAATTAGCGTTAGGTTGTGATCCCAGGACATACTGTGGGAGAAGACGGAGTGAGAGCCCATGAGAGGATTCATTAAGACTAAGAATGTATAATACATTCAGAATCCCTCCTTATCTTATTACAGAGACGGAAACGAGACTCAGAGAGAACGAGTGTGAGAGACGAAGAGAACATCTCATCTCCACATCTCAACAGCTGCATATACTCATACACCCACCCGCTTGGGTTGCCATGGCCACGGTGTGTGTGTGTGTGTGTAGTGCTTAACCACGCCTCACAGGCTAGGAGTCCCACTAACTCCAAAAAACACTCCAGCTCCCCAATAGTCTCTCCATTACAATTCACTCCCTAACAGACTGGATTCAGTACTCAAACTGCTCTCCATGGTTTAATGGTACACTTCTGACTGCTAATGTTTTGGTGGCGTTTCTATGCTCTATTTTATTAATTGGTAACAATCACTACTTAACTGCTGTTAATTCTTGACAAAGTGTATTTAATACAAATGTGCTTATTTTTGTGAATCGCAAAAACAACAGCAGGGTGGCAAATTAGCACTCACTACTAGCCAAGTAAAGGTGTTTCTTATCTACCAGACGCTGTGGTGGGTGACCTGTCTCAGAACTGTCTGTGAATACAAAGAGAATTGTGGGATTGGATCTGATCGCTCCTGCTCATTGGATGACAAATGTATCTAAAGCAAGTGTTCCCAAACTTTTTAGTCAGCCCAAACCACTTATTGTAAAATATTTACTTAAAAGTACACCTTGAAATTGAATATTTCAATAATTTAATAACACATTTGTATGTTCATGAATCTTCATATTATTGTGATTATTTTCCATATATATTGTGATTTGAACTGCGATATGATGAACATTTCCATTTGTAGCTGAATTTTAAAGAGCGCTCAAACCTCGTTTTAGTTTAATTATTATTAGTTGTAGTAATTTTAACTTTATAAAAAATGAAATAAAAACACTTTACCTTTGTAAATTACACTTGAACTGTAAAAAAATTATTAGGCTATGTGATCATAATATAATATTTGTATTTTACACTACAAGTTGTAATACTAATATTTATGTCTTAAATTCTTCACTTTCAAACATTCAAGTTTCATTCAAAAACAAACAAAAATGTTCAAGCTTTTAATATTTCAAATTCAAAGTTTTATTTTGGAGAAATACTGGTAAAATTGCTGTAAACTTCTGTCCACAAAAAAGCTAGAAATTTATGTAGATGTGTAAATAACGTGAACCTAGCGCACAAAACGCATTACCAAATGCATGTTAAACTCAAAGCGCATGCAGAGATAAAGTTTCTCAGAGTTTCAGCTCTGAGATGCTGAAAACACTCGCGTGTAAACAGTGCCGCCGTTCACTCTGAAACACACAAAGCAGCATACTCAGGGAAGCTGAGTATGTAGTCTATTCAACTTGATAAGAGTTTACAGTGTTACTTTTTCTCTGATTAAAGTCCACCCAAACTGACGGTTTGATGGTGAAGCAGACAGCCAGACCTCCCGTCTCAGTGGTGGACTGGGGCTCAGTGAATGTGATGTGAGCCGGACAGCTGGCATTATCAATTAACCTCACAGGAAGCTTTTCTACAACTGAGCGTTGCAGACTTCTCGTCAGGCCGCTGTCGGAGGGAATGTCAGTTAGCGGTAGGATGGAGGAGGGGCAGCAGGTTTGCTGATCTCCAGTAACCTTCCAGCGACTCCCTCAAGAGCAAAACATAAAAACACACTGCCAGGAATGTAATCAAATCAGGCAGAAACACTGGCCTGTTGTTCCGAGCTATTTCTGTACTCTCTCATTCTCACTCTCACTCATGAAAGAAGAAAAAACAAAAGACTCGATTACTAGTACTCCGCCCCTCTCTTTCCCTCCCTTGCTCCTCTCCTATAGACCTGACCAGACAGATATAGGCCTAGTATCACAAATGTAAATGTAACGTAAAGTATTCATGAATGTCAAATGGAAAGCAAACATACAGTGACAGTAATGAAGGGAAAGCTTGTTGATACATAGGCAGAAAATTTGTATTTGTCATCTTATATAGAGTGCTGGAGTGTATAGTATGACCTACTGTAGTCTCATGTAGCTGGACTTCTGACTATCAGCATAAGGTCTGGTCCACTTAAGCATATTCTAGCCAATAACTGCCCACTTATGGCGCTTTTCCACTGCATGGTACGGCATGGTACGGTTCACTTTTTGGGGGTTTTCCACTGGGTACAGTACCTGGGGTACCTGGTACTTTTTTTAGTACCACCTCGGTTGGGGTTCCAAGTGAACTGTACCGTTACCAAAACGGGACG
>NW_015629520.1:849085-877233 GCF_001515625.1 Sinocyclocheilus rhinocerous
GATGGGGCGACGCGGAATGAAAAAGTTTTTTTTAGGAGTCGTGGTAGTAGAGGCGGCGCAACTATAACGACATGTGAATAATTCCGCCCACTCTAAAGCGGTATTGAACTGCAGTGGAAACGCAAACCGTGCCGAGCCGAACCGTGCCGTGCCGTACTGAGCCGTGCCGAGCCGAGTCATACCACACAGTGGAAAAGCGCCATTAGATAGGACAGGTCCGTCTGACAACACTTAGATAAAAATTCAAGATGTTTTCAGTTGTGGCCACATAATGAGTTGGCAACTGTATGAATTATTTGAGTAGCTACAACAATGTTGCATGTTTGTTTGGAAAATGTTTCATTAAGAGATACAAAAATAATTTTTTTTTGAAGGGTTAAAAAAGTGTTGTTCATTCATTTGTTAAATGTGTACATTAAATGTGTAAAAAAAATCTGCACAATTTTTAATTGTGCACTCAATTAATATTTTGCAATCAAACAACAACTAAATTGATAATCCCCTAACTATCAGTTTGTGTTGTTTTTACATGTTGAGTATTAATGGTCTTAATATACAAAATAATTAAAAAAAAAAAAAATTCTTTCCATAACAACGCTAGGGCTGGGTATCGAGCTCGATACTTTTTATGCACCGACCGAATTGCCTCGATACTATCGAGTATCGAAAAATGTCTTGTCGTTTGGTACCAAATTTCGATACCTAAGGGGTTAATCTGGTCAACGTCAGTGATCCAGTAAGCGTGTAGCATGCGTGATGTGCCCAAATCATGTGCTGGTGATTGGCTCTGGCGAGGCATCCAGGAAAACACGTTACGTGACCGTTCATGCACACTATAGCATCATGCTACATAAGACAATTCATAAGATTTATACTATGCTTTTACCCAAAACTGACTTTAAACCACCATCTTATTTGTAGCCTTTTATATCAAGCTAATCACTACACCTGCTTAGCATTTCTGATGTAAACACCCTGTATTATGAAAATAGGCAGAATCTCATGAAAATCACATACAAATCATATACTGTCGTAATCGCGTGTTTATTAGCTTCATGTTTTATCCGTGGAAATGTTTTTCTGGATTTCTTATGTACAGAACTGAATGTGGAAGTGTAATGGACATTCATCATAGGAGACAGGGCGGGTTATAAACACGTAATATGATTGACAGTTGAGCAGCGAATGAGCTTCCTCGGAGTCATAACAGCGATCGCGGCAGAGAAAACAGACAGCGCTGGAAGCAGCTAATGCTCTCGTCAGTAAATCAGTGGAAAATGAATAGAAATGATGATTCTGTCTAAGCTATGCGTTTTGAAACACACTAGTGAAAACGCAGCCTAAAATATGTGGAAACTGTAAACTATTTGAACTTTATTAAAACTATTTGCAGGATTTACTGTGTTGGTTACATTTTGTTCCTTTGTGCAGTGGCTCAGGAGATGAGTCTTTGAGTCTGTAAAAACATAAATAAGCTGAAAAAATAAAAACCAAAAAGTTTTTCTAAGGTAATGTAATCTTGTTAAAACGGATTTAATAAAATTGGTATTGAAAAAAGTATCGTTCAGGAACCGGTATCGAAGCCAAGGTATCGGTATCGATATCGAACATTTTTGAACTATACCCAGCCCTAAACAACGCGCTGAAACATGGCATGTTCTCATTACAGGTGCATCTCAATAAATTAGAATGTTGTGGAAAAGTTCATTTATTTCAGTAATTCAACTCAAATTGTGAAACTAGTGTATTAAATAAATTCAATGCACACAGACTGAAGTAGTTTAAGTCTTTGGTTCTTTTAATTGTGATGATTTTGGCTCACATTTAACAAAAACCCACCAATTCAATATCTCAACAAATTAGAATATGGTGAAATGCCAATCAGCTAATCAACTCAAAACACCTACAAAGGTTTCCTGAGCCTTCAAAATCGTCTCTCAGCCATGACATTCTAATTTATTGAGATGCACCTGTATAATTGTATGTAGCCTATATAACAAATTTGTTCTACACATTGCCCTTAATGGTACCTTCCTTTTCAAAGTGACCTCATAAAACAAAACTCAAGAACCTCAGAAGCCTCAGCAAATGTGTACTAGACTTGATAACCATTCAAAAGTAATAATTACAGACTATTTTACAGATATAAAAATATACAATTCAGCACACAGCGGACGTCGCTATGTTCCTCAAATTAAATTCAAGGATTTGATGCCAATTATGTGGCAAACAGGGTTCAAATCAACTGATTATTCATGCTCAGAATGCTCATTGAATCAGCCTGGTCAACACAAGAGTTTTAAGGGTTAAATGTCCCCAAAAATATACCTTACTATACATCTCTGTGATTTATGAGGTTTGCAAATGGGTATTTTCACACATATTAAATGTAAAAGGTTTTATTTTTTTATTAGGGCAGAACACTGTTTTGAAGTTCCACAGGGGGTGGTTTAGAGTTACAGCAGAACTAAACGTTTCATCTGTTCTAATGAGAAATCATGACAAAAGACACTAAGACTGTCACATCTCTCATTTAATCATAACAGTTTCCAGATAAATCAAACATGCATTCCACTCGCAGGCTCGTAACAGCGGTGAAACATTCTGCACCTTCAAAGGAAATGACGAGAACATCTCACATTTTCAAAGACACAGTTGCAGAACTGCAAGCCGGTTGCCAAAAACCACTAAAATGACCCTTAAGAGTCTTTTTGACCGAGTAACACACATAACGCAGGTCTCAGGTCAGCTGAAAACACAATCGTACATGAAAGGACCAAAAAATGCCATGGGGTGACAGGATATTACAAGATTATCACAGGCCTCTGATCAGTTTAGAAAGAAATAGCCAATAAAACTACACCAGAGCATGAGCTGACTGAATCGAGTCAGCTAGCCTAGCCTCTAACCCATTAGCAGCGAGCCGCACGTCAACGTGCCTGTGCAACATAAATCCCACGCTGCATGCCAAGGATAGTAAATCACAACACTGCAATCTTCCAACCAGCAGGGTCAGTGACAAATAAGGGTGTCCATGATAAAGAAAAGAAAACACTTTTAAAAATCTTGTTTAAAACGCATGCCAAGTTCTCAGAAATGTATTTGCTGTATTCATATTGGTTAATTTTAAGTGGTTAAAATATATAATTAAAATAATACATAAATAAAATACATTATTACAGTAAATAATAAAATAAAAGATTAGGGCAAACTACTGTACTTTATTTATTTATTTATTGACAAAATTTTTCTAATTACGCTTCTTTCTTTATTATGATATCAGGACAGATGTAAATTACCAGTATCTTAATCTACTTTTTAATAAATTACTGCATAAAAGGAACTCCACATCATTGACCCACCAGCCAAACAGGAAACAATAGACAGAAAGAGAGAGAAAGCTAGAACTGGGTCAAAAATCTCTGCTGACTGTAATGTCAAGAACAGCGATCGAGACCTTGACAGTGACTGTGACGTAATGGAGTAGGTCTTGAAAGCGAAGAACAAGAGATGTTTGGAAACATGATAACAGTTAAACATGAGGAACAGTGAGAGGGACGCTTGGAGATTGAGTCAGGACGGCTGACGAAGAGGCTGAAGCCTCTCAAGCGAGGAGTTTATGCGAGTTCGAGTAAAAAATGGTGCAGCTCGATGGATCTGACAGGTTTAGATGAACTAGATCGGGTGTACTACACTTTTCAATCATACAAGTCCAGCTGAGAGGAAAGAAAAAGCTTGTGGCAGCCAAGATTGAGTGTATTGTCTACACCGTGACTTTGTGTATTTCACGGCTCCGGGAAAGAAAAATACAGTGAGTGCTGCTGATCAAAGCCAGGAGAGTGGGAAGTGACTTGACGAAGAGGCTGAAGCCTCTCAAGCGAGGAGTTTATGCTAGTTCGAGTAAAAAATGGTGCGGCTCGATGGATCTGACAGGTTTAGATGAACTAGATCGGGTGTACTACACTTTTCAATCATACAAGTCCAGCTGAGAGGAAAGAAAAAGCTTGTGGCAGCCAAAGATTGAGTGTATTGTCTACACCGTGACTTTGTGTATTTCACGGCTCCGGGAAAGAAAAATACAGTGAGTGCTGCTGATCAAAGCCAGGAGAGTGGGAAGTGACTGCGGTTACATGCTGCTGGATGTACATTTGCACCCGACGGTCACTGTTGCCATGACAGCACCCTTACCTGTCTGTACACACGGAGCATATATAGGGCACAGATGCGTTAACCTTATCTCAAAGGTCATCTGCACTCGTTCACATGATGTCACAACATATACACACACACACAAAAACTCAATTCCAACTATTTTTATCTTGTATTTTATTTTTTTATTCTTTCATGCTTTAAATTTGCAACAAAAACCCTAGATTGTAGCATGTTTCTAGTGAGCACACTTGCGCGACATTGAGCCCAATGAAATACTTCTTATTTATTTGATTTGATTTTTTTCCCCAAATTCAGTTTTCCATTTAAATTTCTCCAGATTTTTTGCAGGGCTTTTTTTTCTTCTTTTTGTCTAATTAATTGAATTTGTCTAATTAATTGAAATCATGAAACTTGTACAATTTAACAACAATTTTATTAAAAGGGCCCTATGAAATGTGTTTTATTATCTCTCAAATTAAGTTTTCCATTTGAATTTTTCTGGATTACTTCTTTTTTTGGTTGTAATTTTTCTGGATCACTTTTTATAGGTTAAATTAAATTTGATTAATCAAAAAGCATGTCTAATTAATTGAAATCAAGAATGTATTAAAAGTTAAAATTTATTTTAAATTTATTAACAACAATTTATTAAAAGTTTAACAAAGAAATGTAATTTTTAGGGCCCGGTGAAATATGTTGTATTTTATTATTTTTCGAAAATTCCGTAATTTTATTTTCTGTTTTGCATTTTATTACTTTTTTTCTGTATTGCGTTTTAACTTTTCTCGATTCAATTTTAATGGTTTAATTAAATTGTAATAAATCATAAAGGACGTTTACTCTAGCCTAATGGATGTCTTATGCAATAATAGAGCACTATGAAATAAAACAAACAATTTAATGGATCTTTTCAAATGTAAATCAAATAAAATGTAAAACAAGTCCTTTTATTTTTAGCAAACAAAATGCTGCACAACAGTTTACAGTTACAATTAAAACATGGAAGAAAAAGCTGAAAATAAAGTTGTTTTATTATTTTTACTATTATTGTTATAACTTCGAGAAGTGCATTCTACTGAACAACAGTAATACATTTATGCCATTCATTCACATAGATACATGCAAAACATGCAGACTTCATATCTAAATAGCCTTTTTGCGGTTAAATATGACATTCTTCATCATACAGTAAATTCCATTTTTCAACTGAATTCAGTGATTCTGTCAGCGTTTTATGCATCACAGAAACCATAGGGCCCTAACTGAGGCACATATTGATAAAATGTTGTAATACTCTAAATGATATTTTGCAAGTTGCAGTGCATATATTCTATATGTCTCTTGACACTGACTTGAAACAAAATAAGTGTCTTTTTATAGCGTCCACTTGGCTTAACTAACACTTCTCGTCCACTTGAGGTGTTCTCCACATTAACCTCGCTACAGAAAGCTGCTGTGGAGAGTCTGGTGAGGATGTGAAGAGACCGGCTGCAATGATTCTGATCACATCACACTGCTTGTAAAAAAAAACTGAAAGAGCAATGGGAGAAAGCCATCTGTCAGCTAGCGGCATTGTAGATCGCCAGAACTGTAGAAAGGACCTGATGGAGAGATGCTTTTCTCTTTTTTTAATCACTGATAGGACAGAGACTGATTGCGACAGGTAGAAAAGGACCATTGCCATAGGCCAGGACATGAAAAATGCATGCAAATTAATATATCCAATATAGGCCTTTAGCATTATAAAATGTTAAGAGATTTATTTATTAAAATAAATGATAAATTCTTTATTTATGAAAATTAATTATAATGGCAATTTATGATATTTAAATTCTAAGCCTAACTAGACCCGTACACAAGTTCAAACTTCCCTCTTCATGTAGTCAGGGCCCGAATAAGAGAAAAGCAGAGCAAGCCTTTCAGTGAGCCTGTTAGATAAAGCACTCATGCAAGACTGGCTTTCCCTCCCTTCTCAGTTAGCCTGGCAGTATCTCACTGTATGGGCACCGCCATGATTAATGATCGGTCAACAACCAGAGTCAGTGCTAAAAATGAAAAGCAAACGCTGGGAGTCCAAAGCAAACCAGAAACCAGCATTATTTTCTGAAGGCAGAAGAGAGGAGTCAAAGCATACAGGTTTCCTTTCACAGCTCAGACTAAAAGCTTTGGAACAAGAATGAAAAATTGAAGTTTAAATTGGCTTCAAGAAGCGTAAAACAGCGGCGTGTCCTCCAAAACATTATTCACTTCACAGTGTTCAAAATAAGTGCAGTGATGTGGGATAGCTGGCAAATAAAGGCGTTTCTGGAGAACGGAGCAAATGCCGAGCTGATTTATGTCAAATAACAGGAACAATGTTCCTGCACAGCCAAACTGCCATACATACATAGCCAACTAAACTTAACCGGTGAGGCTAGTTAACTAGGTTAACAATAGAAGTCTTGCTGGTTAGGCCAGGTAAGAAGTAGGGCTTCATGATTTGAACGGCAAACCAAGAAACGCAATGCGATTATTTTGCTGTGAACACTGTGATTTGAACTTCCATAAAATATTTCATAATGCTACACAGCAAAATCCCCAGAGTTAAATCAACTCTGCTCAGAGTACATACTGTCCCAATCTACAGAGTGTTAAATTAACACTGAAGCAGAGTTACCACTGTTGAGGATTATGTGATACGTTTTCATGTCTAAAAGCCTGAGCAGTCTGCTGGGATATCCAGACAAAAATAGAGTCAAAATTTTGCATTTTAAAAACGACAACAACAACAATAATAATAATAATTCTGAAGTATATTATTATTATTATTATTATTATTATATACATTATTTTCAAAGTAAATTAATTAATAATTTAATATATTTGTTATTTACTTATTAAAATAATACATTATATTATTATGCAAACATTGCTATTACTTTGAATAATAATAATAATAATAATGTATTATTGTAATAAATAACTGTTTATTAAATTATTCATAGATTTATTTACTTTTTGAATTATTATTATTATTAAATAATGAATTGTTATAAATTACTATTATTGCCATTAATAACAATAACATAAAAATAAATTTAATAATAATTTAATAAATGTATATTTACTTTTTTAAATATACATTATGGAAATTGTTGTTATTAGTTTGCATAATAATAACAAAAATAATACTTTTTTATATAATACATTTTCAAATGAAATAATATATCATTAATTATATTATTGTATATTAACAATACATATATTTTTGATAATTTGTATGGTTAATTTTATATTAAATAATGTATTGTTACAAATTACAATTTTATTTATCATTAATAACGTTTAAAAAGTAAATTAAAATATAATTTATAAACAAAAATAAATGAAATAAAAATATCTATTATATCTATTAATATTCATTATATTTGCATAATAATAATAATAATTTTAGAATACATTTTCATATATGTATAATGTATAATAAAGTCAATAAATAAAATAATAACAACATTAAATGATGTATTGTTATACATTACTATTATTCTTATTATTAATAATATTTTAAAAAGTAAATATGATAATTAATAAATTGATTCACTTTAAAATATCTATTATGTAAACTGTTGTTATTAGTTTGCATAGTAATAATAATAATAATAATAATAATGCTATTTTGAATATTAAAAAATTTAATGATGTTCATGAGAAGCTTGTATGCATTTGTAAACTAAGCCACTGGCTGAAAACAGCATATCATGTGCCTAACAACGTAACTCAATAATTAATGTAAAGCAAGGGCACATCGGTCACATTCCAGGAACAATCTGTCTAGCCTCGAAGTCCTGGTGAAGCAAGCTAAAACACAAAGGTGTTCTCACAGTCATGTGTTCCCTGATGAGAAACTAATAGTGTAGGTTCAGTAGGTCACATTGATTGGCACGGAGCGGCAAATGTATTCTGAACACACTCCTGCTCTCGTTCTCCTTTTATGTCACTCAAACGCAGCAGAGCACATTTAAACGCCCATCTCTGCTCTTAAACCAAAACGGCGACTGAAACGTCCACGACACCCAAGGGCTCTACCGTGAGCCAGAGAGAGGAAGTGGAGGCTGTGCATCTCCTCTGATACCGGCGGCGGTTAAAGAGCGAGATGGACAGGAGGAGGCTGGGAGCAGCTAAAGGATTAGCGCTTTAACACGTGAAGAGAGATGCTGCCATGCTACGTTAGCAACTCGCAGGCGATGCTTTTTCATGCTCCACATCCGTGGGTTTCCATGGCAACCCGAGATTGGGCCGTTCCCAAGGCCGGTGGCTGTTGTTGAGCCCCAGTCACGGTGCATGAGGCCTCTTTCCCAGCCGCGCGCTACTATTCAGAGCCGCGGACCTCTGCCAGGAGCAACAAAAGATCACCGCGGTTCATTAGGGACCTTCGGAAGGAGTCAAAGCCGACTGACTGCGACAGTCAACGCTAATCCTTATTGAAGCACCGCTTGAGTCTGAACACCTGCACCTGTAGATTAAAGTCTCACCGGATTTTATTTGTGCTTTTTTCCAGGTTATTCATACGGATAATGAAGAAGGGACAGGACATGATAGACAACAACGAAGGCTGGTCAAAGGTGATGGCTTTACCTAGAACTTTACCTGTTTATGCAAGGTTAGGATCAGCGTGGCTCAAATAGTCCAATATATCAGAGTTGCTCAGATGACATTCAGTTTATGGGTATACAACGTATGCATCCATTTATTCTTTTTCAGAAAATAATGCCCACAACCCCTAGGACTACATGACTGGTTTGCAAGATATGATGATGTGGTAGTATGTCCCAATAATGGCATACTGGCTTATTTCTTCTGTACAAGTACAAGTCCATACTTTACTTTTGCAGACTCAGTACATATTTTTGTTAGAGATCAACTGATATTGTTTTCTTACAACCTAACAATTATTGCTTTTCAAATGTCTAATAAATGACATACAAAACTATTTTTTAAAACTATTTTAATATTTATAATCACTTATGTCTGTTTTTTGACACAATAAATACAAGTCAAAAATTGTGTCAAAAATATTTATATAATTATAAAAAATACATTCTAACAATAAAAATGTATTATAATTATTTTAATAATAATTATAATAGTCTGCTTTTTAAAAATTCCTTACATAAGAAAAAAAATGCACTGAATATTTTATTGAATAATAACAATGCTTATTATTATTATTATTATTATTACTGCTTCCACCATTGTCATCAACATTATGTATATGAATAATAATAATAATAATAATAATAATTATTATTATTATTGTAATTCATAATTAGATAATAATAATAATATAAATTTTATTAATATTGTTATTATTGATCGTATATTTTGTATTACAAAATATTATTATTATTATCATTATTTTTAATTGCATTTTTAAATAATGCATTATTATAAATTATTATCATTGATTAAAGGTACATAATTTAGAACATTACATTATTATTATTGTAATTAATAATTATATAATATAGAATTTACATTATTATTATTATTATTACTGATAATGTATTTTGTATTACAACATAATATTATTATTACTATTATTATTATTATTGATTTAATTTTTAACTAAATACATTATTATAAATGATTATCATTGATTAAAAGTACATAATAATTTAGAACAATACATTAATATTTTTATATATTAATGATAATAACAACAACAACAACAACCATATTAATGATAATACATTGTAACACGATAGATTGTTAAAGGGATAGTTCACCCAAAAATGAAAAATGTGTCATTAATTACTCACCCTCATGTCGTTCTAAACCCGTAAGACAATGTTTTTTATTGTCAAAAACAATCTTTTTTGTATTAGTGTATTATTATTATTATTATTTTTAATTGTGTTTTAACTATTTAATGCATTATTTTAAATTATTATTATTATCGATTAAAAGTACATAATTTAGAACAATACATTATTATTATTATTATTATTATTTAGAACAATACATTATATTAATGTGTTATTGTCATTATATTTATGCAACTGTTAAGTCTAAAATGTTCCATGTTGCTCACTTATGAATGTCTGTTAAAAAAAGATGATGATGCAATGATGCATGAACTGATAACCAATACAGTAGAGAAGCGTACATATCGCACACCTTTTATCGGTCTCTACATTTGGATTAAGCCTTTGCTAAACTTTATTCCTCTTCTCCACTATACGTTGCCTGGGGCGGTGGCAAAAAAAAAAAACGATTCAAACTTATGAGCACCACAGCTCAATGTGTCGAAGCAAGTGTACAAACTGCTAGGCCAGAGCTCAACACATCATAGCCAAAATCCTCCTGAATGAATGCATTCTTTTGTGTCTATATATAATCCATAAATTAATCAATAAAATGTCAGAACAGAACAATGTTTTAAATCCTGCCTTCTTGGCAAATCATATCACCACAGCTGAAAAGGGAGCGAACGCACCATTAGAAACAGGAAGTCGACTGACAATATGATCTTGCTGAATCACTGCCGCTAATCTAAGCACTTCATGCTGGGAGCTCTTGACAGCCTGCATGTTAAATAGTTATTCCATAACCATAAAGCCTCAAAATGCTGTATAGTGGCAATCGGATAATGACCACAGAGAAGAATTCCGCTCTGTTTTTTTTTCTATTATGCAATCTACTTTTATAAGGGCCAAATTCAATGAGCATCTAAATGCCGACTGGCTTTTCACAACAGACGAATCAAGCTTGTGTCTTTGAACACATTAAGGTCTAATTACAGGCCGTGCTGCTTGTCTTTCTCCACGTGTCACTCAGTTAAATGGGGACTGTTAACAGAACAAAGGATCACTTGCGGTGGGGTGTTTGATTCCGGCAGACCCTGCCATTAGGGGCTGGTCATTATAGTAGCACGCATACGGGGTGTATGGAGGTCACTTAAACCGGTCATTAGCGGGGGAGAGGATGGAAAGGAAAGGGGGTTTGAGCCTGGTGAGTTACAGCCTGAGGCCCAGTCAACATTTCTCTTTAACTTGATTCCCGTAATAAGCGCAAAGACCTTCCTAATTTCCAGCATGACACATGGACACAGAGGCCTCCCTTAGAGATAATCTGGCCATTTCAACAAGTCTAATACCAGCCTTCCCTAAAACAAATCCTAAATGAGTCATGTTCTACATATTTGTGACACATTTTTACCCATTAGTCAAGTTTATAATAACATAAAAATTATTTTTATTATTTTGATCAATAAATAAAAATTATGTTTTATTGTTACCAAATTCTGTGTTTTAGCATGTCTAATTATTTGAAAGCAGTGTGCTCACTTGAGTGCACGCATCGGGGCGGAACTCAGCTGTGCGCGATACAGAGAGCGCGACCATGTAACTTAGAGACAGAAATGACATGCCGTCGTGTAAATAAGATAAATAACAATGCTATTTAGTTTGTTTAATAAAAGAACAAGGTATAGACATGTTCTATAGGAAAGGTAATTTTAAATTACTTCTGTTGTGATCTGGCGCTATAGAGAATTCTGTGTTGTGTATTTAAATTTTTAAGGCATAAAACATTCATTTAATTTAACTTTTAATTAATGAAAATTAAAAAAATTTTACTTTTTGGAAAATAAAGGGGATTTAATATTACAATTAAAACATTGAAGAAATATTGTACGATTATTCCTTAAAAATAAGGTTTTCATAATTTTAGTAGTAGTAGTAGCCTATTGTATATATATTATGAGGATAGTTTTACTCAAATGAAACGGTCAAATGCTCATGAAGTGACTCTCAGATCAGTTCTGGAGATGTTGTTCATGTATTTATGTCCTCATTAGTGAGACGGTAGACGTTAATATAACCGGAAGCGTCACGCGCGCTTCAGTACGAGTAGTAAACAAAACCGCGCGTCTGCGCCATTCATTAACACAGAGACACGCAGAATTCATATTTAAATAGTCGTTTTGCGGCTTAATATTTACAAATACTAGTGGGAGTGTGCTCACTTGAGTGCACGCATCGGGGCGGAACTCAGCTGTGCGCGATACAGAGAGCGCGACCATGTAACTTAGAGACAGAAATGACATGCCGTCGTGTAAATAAGATAAATAACAATGCTATTTAGTTTGTTTAATAAAAGAACAAGGTATAGACATGTTCTATAGGAAAGGTAACTTTAAATGACTTCTGTTGTGATCTGGCTCTATAGAGAATATAAAATTAACTTGACCTTCAAGGGGGGCGAGGGGGGTGCCGTAGGGGGGCAGGCCGCCTAATATAATGTCAGGGGAAACACTGCATTACTCAAGTTCTCTTGCACCAAAAGGGTCCACTTGAAATTTGAGTGCACAGGGGAAAAAAAAGAAAGAGAAATGTATTTTGATAGCAAGAAACAAACAAACCAAACAAACAAATAAAATACCACAGCAGCTTTAGAACATTTAAATAAAATAAAATGATATAAAATAATAAATATTGTTCCAAAGCATCTTTAAATTTTTTATAAATAATAAATAATGAAACATACAATAGAACAAACAATATTTTTTTCCAAAGCAACTTTTCAACATTTTAAATAAATAAATAAAGCTTAAGAGCATTTAAATAAAATAAAAATAATAATCTTTACAGCATCTTTACAATTTTACATAAATAATACTTAAATAAACACACAATAGAACAAACAATATTTTTTCCAAAGCAGCTTTGCAACATTATAAATGAATGAATGAATGAATGAATAAATAAATGGCAAAGCAGCTAAAGAACATTTAAATAAAATAAAATAATATAAAATAATAAATATTGTACCATAGCATCTGTACATTTTTACATAAATAATGTAAAATACAATAGAACAAACAATATTATTTTTTACAAAGCAGCTTTTCAACATTTTAAATAAATAAATAAATAAATAAATGAATAAATATTGTTCCAAAGCATCTTTTTGATCTTAAAACAACAACAACAACAAAATTAACAAAACATAAAATCATCTTTAGAACATAAAATAAATATTTTTTCCAAAGTTTTACAACATGACATATATAAATACATAAATAAAAATAAACAAACAAACAAATAAAGGAGCTTCAGAACATTTAAATACAATAAATATACAAAAAAGCATCTTTAGATTTTAAATAAAGCAGCTTTAGAACACTAATAAAATAAAATTGAATTAAATTAAAATTAAAAAAATAGATATTAAATATTGTTCTGAAGCAAGTTTACATTTTAAGTACTTAATTAAATAAATACATACAAATTAGCTTCTAAACATTTTAAGAAAATTTATAAAATAATAAAAAATTTAATAATTTTACAATTCATCTTTACAATTTAAATAAATAAATATTTCTTTCTGCTCAGAAGAGCAGAGACAGAGACACATCAAGAGCTTGACAACAGTTACATTGAAAAGTCAATTACACAATTCAGAAAACCTCAAAGGGCAAAAAGGCTAAATGTACTGTGAGAAAGGGAAGTGGACAATCCAGAGAACTCAAAGCATTATCCAAAAGTAGGGAAATAATAAGAGGCATATGCAAACTGAAAGAGCAGACAGCCTTTTCACAAACAGCCTGGGAATATTTACATATTGTTGTGACAGTATTGTGAAGCCTAGTTTGAAAGAAACGGATACATGCCTACAAAACCCCCACCACCATGCAAAGCATCAAAATGCCTTAAATCATAGCATGTCTTTCTGCGGAGGCTGGCAAAGCCCCGGCACTGATAAAACACAAGAAAGTCTAATACAAAGCAGTACCAAGGACTCTCATGCTAGAAAAAACAAAAACACCTCCAGCTAATATATTTTATACAATATATTTTACTGTATTGAAATCAACCAGACTGCTGTTTCTCATTAAAACCATTTTCAAATATGTTACAACACTAAATCTGCAAGTTATGCAATGTCAACGGTGAATTAGTAATGCTTAGCCCTGTATAACCACTACATACCATGGATGTTTAGAAAAAAAAAAATCTCAGCGATGTAGACTAAATCAGTTTGGCATTTGTGCCTGACAACTGTTTCAAATGTCAAGCGTCCTATTCATTTCATTACAAGAGACCTTTACAAGCTCACACCCTAAAACACAACGTCAGGGAGCCTGCAAGAACACGAACAGCCTCCCCTTCTGGATCTGAACTTATAAAGTTCACTTATCACTTCACTTCACTTCATAAAGCCATACTTTTAAGCTTATAAAAGCATTCTTCATTTTTTACATGTACGCTAAGAAGAGTCCAAAATATACTTGGGTTTTTTTTTTTATGCGCATGTTTTCTGTAGTAAGTGCTAGGCTAGGGTTAGGTACCGAAACCCGGTACCTATGTAACCGGTATGTACTAGAACCGAATCAGAACGCAGATTTCGGTGCCTCATTTCGGTGCCTTGCCTGAGCGATCGATTGAAACATTTGTCCTGGTTCTCTGAAATGGACGTAAGACGCATGGGCGTCGCTAGGCCATTTTTAGCGGGGCTATAGGGATTAGCTCCATAAACTGTACACAAATTCATGATCACCTCAGAATCCGTCCTCTTTAAATTTCATATGAAAACAGCGGCAGACTTTTCATCTCCTCCCCGTCTTTCAGCGCGCTCTTCAATTCCGCAGACCGCGGCGGCGCAGCGCGAGCGGACTCAAACAGAAACAGAGGACACAAGGTGAATGTTTATCGATAGATTGTTATAATATCTGTATCTGTGCAGTTCTTTGTCATAAATACAGTTTACAAAAGGTCACGAGGGAGCAATCGGTTTCCCATCTACTGTAAAGTTTTCGCTGAGTTCATCGCTCATCACATCACAGCTGTTTCCTCCAGCGGAAATCTAGCCCTTAACACATATGAACGCATACTTTATAAAACGATCATATTGCTATTTTCATTTGAAAATTTTTTAATATAAAACATATTACAGTGCATGTGGCATACCATACAGTAATTCACAGAACTGATTAAAGACGGTGACAGACAGCACTCAGTCAATTCACTCATTTTAACTAAAAATCAGAGTGATTGACAGAGATACAGTAGAAATGTTATGTGTGGTTTTGTATTAAATATTGTTTTGTATTAGAGTAAGGGAAGCACAACTCGGGAAATGAGAGCATCCAGGGAGCATGTGAATGCTATGTATATTTATTTTTTATATTTTTAATGTTCTTTAATGTTATCCATCGTTTTTTATGTGGCTCTTTTTAAAAAAGTATCGGTTCAGGCACCGGTACCGTTTTAAAAGTATCAATTTGGCACCGGTATCGTAAAAAACCCAATCGATACCCAACCCTAGTAAGTGCACAATCCAACGCACAAAGTATACTTGATTTAATAGTGTCCGCAAAGTATACTTCAAAAGTACACTCCATTTAATAGTGTCCACAAACATAGGCTCTCGACACATGCGAAAGTGTCATCCTTGTCCAGTGTCTGCACCTTTTCTAAGCACTCGTCAGCACAGGCATCTATTGTTTTTTTTTGCTGTCTTCAGTAGTTTATTGCTGTTCTTGTTCTGTCGCCTTCGTTACTTTTCTGAATACGGCCCAGGACAGTGTTGCCACCTTGTGGACAAACTAAAAAAAAAATCCAAACGCATTTGCGAGCTGCGCATACATTGTAATCACGGTTAGACTAAAGATGCGCACATACTGTGCTGATGCCAAAATTCGGGTCACGCGCACTGTACGCTTACCCTAGTGTATGCATAAAAACTGAAGTACACTTGGGGCTTAAGCGAACACTGCACAATAAATTTTATCATCACCATATTACACACGTACTCTGTACACTTAGCTCACGCAAAGAGTATGTGTGAATGCTGAAATTTTTTTTAACCAAATAGCTGGTCCACAAGGTGGCAGCACTAGCCAAAAAAGGTAAAAAAATTTAAAAAAAGACCGACAGAACAATAAACAACTACAGGAGGCGAAAAAACAGCAAGGGCCCTGATGATGAGCGCTTATGTGAAACTCCAGTCTGAACAATAGGGCTGGGTATCGATTCAGATGTTCCAATTCGATTCGATTTCTGAACAAGTACAAAGACATTTTTAGTGCAACTTTATCGCACCTCTTCTTGACAACTTCTTGTGCTTCTTGACGAACAAGCAATCACTGGACAAGGACGGACCATTCTAGTGCCTGTGTTCGATCACACTATCAGATGGACTCTACATCTACATTAATCTGGATATATTTGAAAACAGTGTTTTCATTTCAAAACACTCTCCGTCCACACTAGTGTTTTCAAGCAGTTTCCAAAGTTTCATCCACACTTTACAGATAATGGTAAATTCACTTTACTGCACATGCATAAAACCTTGTAAAAGCTCATTGAGATGATACAGATGGAACAGACATAAGTTCTCAATCCAATTCTTTTGGCAGTATCATTTTATTTAGCAAAATATTCCACTGTTACACTATTTTATACAACAGTTCTTTCTGGTCCTCTAATCTGATTGGCTGAGAGCCTTTTCCAGCAGTGCGATATTCTAGGGATAACAGAACTCCAACCGTTTCACCGTTTGTATCACTCCGCTTGTAGTATTTCTCACAGCGAGTGTCATGGCGGACACCCAAATCGACTATAATTTTACAAATAATACTGTTTTTGTGTCACGGAATGTAGTTTTAAGACTTTTTTTTAAAGGCGAGAATGTAGTTGTTTAGACTTCAAATATGTGGTTTGTTAATAAAAATAACGTCTAAGTGACGTTTTCAAATTAGTAACGGAGGTTTGGGCACAGCTGTTAAACTGTCAAACTGAGATTTGAATCAGTTCTGCACAAAAGAGGGTTTTTAAAGACACTCCCTTGTAGTCTTTTTTTTTATTTACACACTTGTGCCATCAAACTGTTGTATAAATGCAATATCACACTCATAGCCATGCAATATGGCTGTATATCAGCACGCTGTGATTACCTACAACTAGGGCTGCACGATAAATCGCATGCGATATTTAACGCGCATCTTGTCAGAAAGCCGGTTCTGTAATCAGCGGTAAATTTCCATCACGTGCGTGCTTTCACATTGAGCAGCATTAACTACACAGAGCCGTTGTTCACAGACTAGCTGCGCAAAACCACGTTCATATTCGCGCGATTTTTTGCGCAGCTCGTCTGTGAACAACGGCTCTGTGTAGTTAATGCTGCTCAATGTGAAAGCACGCACGTGATGGAAATTTACCGCTGATTACAGAACCGGCTTTCTGACAAGATGCGCGTTAAATATCGCATGCGATTTATCGTGCAGCCCTAGTCCTCTCCCATGGTGAAGTCTCACTGGTCCAGAATCATGCTGTACATAATAGGGATGCATATATTAAACTCTGATTATTAAAATATGGTTGGTATTTTCATGTTATGGAATATATTACGAGCTGCGCAAAAAATCGCGCGAATATGAACGTGGTTTTGCGCAGCTAGTCTGTGAACAACGGCTCTGTGTAGTTAATGCTGCTCCATGTGAAAGCCCGCAGGTGATGGAGATTTACCGCTGATTACAGAATGGCTTTACTGACAAGATGCGCGTTAAATATTGCATGCGATTTATCGTGCAGCCCTACCTACAACCGAATCACTGCCGTGCTGATATACAGTCATATCGCACTGCTACTCGTATGATATTGCTCATATATGTTTGCTCTCATGCTGCTCTCATTGCCCTCATGTTCTGCCACAGGACAGCAATGCATAGTAAATTTTCTGTCATCTTTTCAGGACTGCGAAATGACTAAACATGCATCATCGTTTTCGAATACTTCCATTTTCATGGTCCACACTACAATGTGAAAAACTGCATTTCAAATTTATCCACTAAGGAGAACGTCTTCAAAACTCAGGTTTCGCCGGTCAAAAACGTCATCTCAGTATGGACAAAAGGCAAAATGCAGAGAAAAATATGCATTTTTAAATGTATCCGGATTAGTGATATAGACGGAAAGGCCACGTGTTTGGCTGTACACATACACTAGCGTTCGCATCAAAACCGAAGTATACTTTAGGGATTTAGTTTCAAGATCTTTCAGTAGGCTAATTAGTATGAGGATTCTTATTGGTTGAAAAATGTCACAAGCCAATCAGAACTCTATAGGGCAATAGGCCAGTGTGTGTGACGAGAGGGGCGGGGCCGAGAGCTGTGGGAACGGAGCGAGGCCGGTGGAGTAATTGCTAATGCGCGACACCTGCGACACTCACCGGTCTCGAGTCTCACGGAGGAGCTCCGGAAGGATAAAAAAGAGGAGGGACGACAGTGAAAGAGGAGAGAGGACCAGGCCTGGAGTTTATTTTGTGTTTTGTGTGCGGCAGTCGTCCGCGAGGGGCTGCCGCTTTACTTTCGTTTTGTGTTTATTTTATTATTAAAGTTTTCTTTGAGTGTTCGCCGGTTCCCGCCTCCTTCTTCCCGACCTACAAACTACGTTACATTGGAGCCAAAACCCGGGAGGAAGGAGGGATACGCTGCCAGAGATCCCTCGCCGCTGTGGTGAGTCCGCGGTGCCATCGAGCATGGCGGAGCAGTCTGCCGCCATGGACGCTCGAGGCGGTGGGCTGGAGTGAGTTGCCGGGGGGGCGGACAATGGAGTTTATTTTGTGTTTTGTGTGCGGCAGTCGTCCGCGAGGGGCTGCCGCTTTACTTTCGTTTTGTGTTTATTTTATTATTAAAGTTTTCTTTGAGTGTTCGCCGGTTCCCGCCTCCTTCTTCCCGACCTACAAACTACGTTACAGTGTGGTTTTCCTTTTTCCTAAAATGGAAATTAGGAATCAGCACCTGAGCTGTTGGCTACAGTTAACAGGAAGTGATGAAACACACCGCTCTTCCATGTCACACTTAAGTCGCTGCACTCTCTAAGAGCAGCAGGAGAAGGAAATGTCAGTGCTGACAATGCCATGAAACACTTGAGGACTGAGCTCTTTTGAGCCCGCTACCTACACATTGCAACTCTTCTAATTCTTGAATCGCCTACACTATCCGGAGGACAAATTCATAACATTACATAATAATGATTTATAATCTCATCTGCTCCCTTGGAGGCACTTGGGAGACATTCCCAATACAATTCCCTTCCTGAGTGGGGCGGCATTCAGATGTCGAGGGAAACATTAGAAAGAGACTAAGGAGAAATGTAGAGCACTTCCTCTTATGACTCTCAACGGCCATCACTGGAGCTCTGTCAAGGCTTGGTCAGGATGAAAACACCGCTCATTGCTCAATGGATGACATCCATTTGGCGAGAAACCTCAAATCCCAAAAAAACATGTTCAACAAGTTTAAGTAATCCATATTTCATAAATACAGAAAAGCACTTTCCATAAAGTGCAAACTGCAAAGAGCTGACTAGCTGCCCAACAACCAACTAGCCAATTAGAGAAGTTATTAGTTAACTTATCTAGATTTAGTTAGCTACTTTTTTTTTCAACTGGGACGCAAACATTAATTTAGAGACAACACCTCATTTTAGCATGCTACACTAATAACATGCTGAGCTTTAGCATGCTAATGTTAACGTTTGGGCTGTCAAAGGCTGTCGCGATTCGTTGATTTTATTCGACTATTCGATTTTTAAAAATCCTCAACTTCATTTTGATCACGTCGACTAACTGGCAAAATACCGGAAGTGGTGCATTTCACGGACGAGAATCCATAAAACACATTATTAGACTGTTTCCCAAGGCTGCATGATATATTAAACCCATTTAAAAAGCATAATTAAGCATAATTGTGAATTCACAAATGCTACGATTTAATTAAATAATTATATGCGATGCAGTTCTACAGTAGTTCCACAGGAAAAGTTATAATTTACATGTGTGGAGCTGTTGTGAGTTTGGGTTTATTATAACGTTCATCTGGGAACGCAACGTGCGCCATTTCATCAGATTTGTAAGGTAAATCATTTATAAATCTACGCAAACTCAGGAGAATACATTGCGGTTTCAAAATAAAAGCTCAAACCGTCACTCGGGGTTTACATGTTTTGATGTCCACATATTCTTTTAATTACAGTGGCTATAGCATTTCTGTCCTAAAGAAATGGCCAAATATTAAAGATTAAGAGGACATTTGAATTAAATGGGGCTTGGGTGAGAGTGAAAGAGGAGTGTTGTCATTCTTACACTATAATACTGAACTTTGATTTCAGTGATTTGGACTATGAGATGGACACTTGCTTCTTGCACTCTATGTTGCACTTTACTTTTGCTTAAAAAAGGATTTAATAGAAATTTGGATTTCATTTGGTTTAATAAAATATAGTTTAATAAAAATTTCTTAAGTAAAATTGTTGATTTTTTTTGGTGTGGGAAATTAATCGTTTAGATTAACCGATTAATCGATAAATTAGTCGATAGATTAATCAAAATAAAAATAGTAATTAGTGGCAGCCCTACACTGTCAACTAAATCCCCAAGTATACTTCAGTTTTGACACGAACACAGACACTCGACATATGCGCACTAGTACCAGAAATATTTCACAGAAGAAAGAAAGTCACAGGTTTGGGATGACATGAGGGTGAGAAATTATGACAGAATTTAATTTTTTCTTTTTTAGATTGATGGCTTTGTTTGAATTTGTTCAAACAACCCAATGACTAGCTGTGAGTTTTGCACATCACTATTGGCTATTTTTTTTCTGTATGTCTATACAACAAAGAAACAACACTATTATAAAACAGTCCTGTGAGTGACTGCAGTCAATGAACAGTGTCGATCTGTATGTAGATGGCATGTGTTGAACAGACTTCTCCCATGTAGCAGAAGATTGATAAGATATGTAACAAAAACCATTTGAAGGCAGGAAACACAGGAGCTACAGAACACCAAGAACCAGTTCACATCTTTTAAGAATTCAAGACCAGACGAATAAAAGAGACACTGTGCTGGGGTCACTGCTGGTGGCACGGTTGCTCTTTGGTGACGTCACATCCAGTCGGTACTGCAAGAATCTCTTGCTAGCGTGGAAGAAGCCCCTTGTTTGGAAAGAGCATGATACTGTGTTTCGGCCCCTGAGGAGTCGCTATTCAGGGACATGATGGATGTCTGGAGTGAGCGGATTCACTGAGAACAGACGGAAAGGCATATCTGGACAGGGGATTGTGGGTAACAGAGCACTCAGAGCCAGACTGCGCCAAGTTTCTGTCAAAAGCTTAAAATCACACCAAAAAAATTCCCAAATTGTTCAAAGAACGATTCAATATGCCCACTTTATGTGTCCACTAAAATAAGTTGATTGCGAGTGGAAAAAGTAGATTATTTCTCTTTTTGATGAAGGTGAATTACTCAACAAATCAACAATCTGCCGAACAGATTTGTTTCTGTTTAAAGTCCGTGTTAAGTAGACAGGGACAACATGTGTGTATGATGGCTTACATTAATTAGCATTAATTTAGAATCCACAGCTGAGCATTTAGAACATCACACGCACTGAATTTAGAAGCATGACGTGTAATGCACAGGGGTCCAGAAGTCTGAGACCACCACTGAACATGCTGCTATTTTGCTTTGGCAATATTCCACTGAATTTATTTTCCGTTACAAATGATCAGCACAATTATTTTAGTGTTAAAGTTTTAGGGCTGCAACTAACAATTATTTTACAGTGTTGTTATTATTATCTAAAAGTAAAAGTATATAAAAAAAGCTAATATAAATAAATACTACAATAGTACATAAATAATACTAAAGTAACACTTAGCCTATTTTAATACTTAAAAAGCTTATTTTATTTTGTACTTAAATTTATATTACATATATACTTTTTAAATAGAAATTATTTATTTGCTTAATAATAAAAAACTTTTCATTTACTACAAATAAAATCTATACAGCTGAGTGCAAACATTTTCAAAATATAAGCTTCACAATATAGACTGCACATACAATTACATTTTAAAAATACATAATTTATTTTGCAAATTTGACATCCAACAACAAATAACCAAACAATAACATCTTCACCATTACCGAATAATGCAAACAATAACATCTTTATTTTAAATTTGAATTAAAGAAATAGTTCACCATAAAAAAGGTTTTTTTCCCCCTTCCTCTCTCTCCATACAATGTAAGTCCTGTGTTCTTTCGTTCTTAAAAATATCTTCTTTTGTGTTCCACAGAAGTCATACAGGTTTGGAAAAACATAAGAAAATAACTACAGAATTTTCATTTTTGGGTGAACTATCCCATTAAATGAAGAAGAAAAAAAGTCTTAAAAGTAACTTGACTTAGATGGTATGTAATATTGCTTTTGATTACGTAAAGTATCTTTTACTTAATGTACAGTCATGACTGGTCTTGACCAGCAAAAACATTTAATCCAATCAGAATCCAGAATCAAGCGTTAAGACTTGCGAGACCAGCTCCTGCCAACCCAGCAGATCTCTACCCCTCAAATCACTGTATCCTGCTGATTCTCATCATTACAACGCCACAATTAAGCTGCTACTATGAAAACCCAACGCCCGCGTAGCTTTATATGAAGTCTCTGTTTCGGCTCTAATTAACGTGGATGCTAAAAGCAATAGGCATTCTTGGCTCAATAGCGTTTTATAGACATTTTAAAGGCAGGCTCCATGGCTACATGATGCAAACCGACACTGTGGAAAAACTCCTGAACTGCTTCAGGAAAACTTAATGAACCCGATTTGATAGGGAAGTTAAATCAATATAAGCAGTCGCTTATAACTTCGCAGGCTCATTAAACGTCTCCTGGCATAGGTAGTTTAAATGTCTAGTCATCTGTGTTCATTATATGACCTAATTATGGATGAAGACTTCAGACTTTAAGAGAAGCACCAGAAAGATTGTGTAATCTTCATCTGAAGACATCTTCTACATCTAAATACGTTTAAGAACATTTCGGTTTTTATAAACAAACCACTGACGCCACGTTCTAAAATGTAGCGTGCGTAATTAGCTAAATGGTCTTCAACAACTGCGGCCCATGTGCCGTCAACTTATTAAAGAGAGCTGAGATCTTAACTCTTATTACAGCAACACGAACCAGTTTTTATACACATACTCACACATACGCTCAAACAACACAAAAAAATATCTCTCTGGTTAAGTTTTAACATTTCAGACGATCCGTTAAAACCTTTTCATGAAAAATTCAACCAATTCAAACCAAAAAATAGCCCTAGCCAGAAAGTTCAGGATAACTAAGACTTCACAAAATCATCAAAGATAAGAGAAAGCCATTGATAGAGTGATATTGTGGTCGTCTATGAATAAACTCCACCCACAAACATGTAAAACAATGCCTAAATAGCTGTTTGACTGTTGGTTAAAATAATCCAGTAGCCAACTTGGCCTAGGTGACAGCAGCAGAATAGGACAGTCGTTTCAGAGGCAAAGTAAGTTGATTGCACTCATAATTATGTTATGGCTGATAACTGTAAATATTGACTGCTGTATGAATAATTTTTGGTTTATTGTAATCCATTACATACCTTTCTATCAAAGTTATCTGATATTATCAAGCTGAATTTGTTCTGACACAGTTTAACTCTGAGTTCTTGTCATATTTTATTACCATTTTCTAACCTATAGCGAATAAACTGTGATAATGTGAGAAATGTTGAAGGTGTCTGAATAAATCTGTATCGGGTGAGTACTGAAAAAAGTGGTATCGGTGCATCCCTAATAAACAATAACATTGAAAACGCTTGCTGATGCTCATGTTGTAATTAAACTAATTCAATGCACTTGCTGCTATTTGACATTTATGAATTTGTTCAAGTTTCAGATCAAATCTATTCTTCACACCAACATGGGTAAAGCTTGTACAGTGTAATCTAATACAAGTCAAAAATGCTTTCAAGCTTTTTGTACCACAAGGATATAATGAAAGTGCAAGCTATTTATGCATGGCTTTATATGACAGTATCAAAGAACTGCTTATACCACAGAAAGTCTCATGGCTATTGAGTTTGAACATTTATTCCCTCAAGGGGGACATAAAGAAGAGAGTCTCAGAACAAATGCTGTCGGATAAAGGATGGACAGGTGCTACTGCTGAGGGGGTTTCATCTCATACCTACTCAAAAACATCCCACACGTTCAGCACACTGAACACTGTTTCCTGTTTGACAGGATGCCTTCAGCAAATTCTCATCCCATTATTATATATTACAATGAATGAACAATCCTTAGCGTATCAGTGACGAATGACACTAATGTGAGAGCATAAATATAATTCCAGTTCAGAAAAATAAATATTGAGGAATTTAATTGTTAAACTTTAACAAAACCATCCCTTACAAAAACTACCGTGGTAAACACTTTTTACCTAAAGTTTTTGCAGCTACTGTAAATTTGTGGTAACCTACATTGGTTGTAAGAGATTTCATATTTATTTATTATAGACATACATTTGTAGGAATAACAGTATTTCTGTGGTAAACTTAACAAGCACAGTTTCATGACACTAGTTAACCATATAACAATCCTTAACTGTTCCTTACAACTTCAAATCACTTAATAAATATATTCTATGGTGAAAAAAAACAAGATAAACAAGTCTTGAAACATGGTAGCTGCTTTACCATGGGCTTCCACTAGCTAAACAAGCTACTAGCTAATGACTGTAAACAAACTAGCTAGCAACCATATAACCATGCATGGATTCAAAATATGTAGCTTGCCATTTAAATATTTACATATATTTACATTTGTAGGTTTATATTTATTAATGTGTAACAGATTTTACAACCCAATTTACTTCTATAATCCCTCACAAAAATTAACCATGTTTTTTTTTTTTGCGTATTGATTACCATTTGTATAACCACAGTTTTACTACAAATGGTTAATCTGTGGTTAGTATAGCAAAACCATGGTTTTAACTATAGTAACCATGTTTTTTTGGTTTTAATTGTAGTAAAACCATGGATAATTTTCGTAAGGGATGTGTTATTTTTCAGAGTGAGGGATAAAAGGATATTCGGAAAAGGAAAGCTATCAAGTAAACATTTTTAAATTCACTTCCATCAATTTACCGGTGTTAAATTGAAATAATTAGTTAGTTAATTAGTACTGACAAGATTTTAAAACAGGCTGCATTACCTAGCCTAAATCAACACTTAAATAGCTATTCAGCATTAAGAGATAGCTTGCACAGCCTAGCAAAGCCAATGATGTCAGTCGAAAAGGAAAGTCGTTCCAGAGGTGAAGCAAATTATTATATTTTGAGGACAAATTACACAGAACAAATTCTTTTTTGGAAGAAAGTGCACTGAAGAATAATTTCACACTAACACCATTAATGTATTCTGAAAGTAAACAGAGTTAAGTTTTATTTCTGGTTTATTTCGAAATTGGCCAAAACAATGGCAGACATGATGTACAGGGATATTCACACAAAATGTTTCTGACTCCTCGGCGAACCACACAACTGAAAGATCACTGCCAGAGATGACAACACCTGATTTATTTTATTGTCGGTACGCCAAAAGAGACAAAGACGCTTGACCAATTACATGACTACTCAGTCTGGAACAAGCATGAGGTCTTACTCTTGGGCTTTATTTGAGTTTTAGTGCGAGGGAGGGAAAACAGACATCTTAAACGAAAGCTCTTCTACTTGTGAGGCAGAGCACATAGTCTCAGTCCTCATAGACACAGGTTCCTCTAATCTTCCTCTTAGATATGACATTCCCATATAATCTAGTCCAAAACTACACAGAGGGCCAGGAAATGAAATCAACATTTAATTAAAAAATTCAATTAACATCTGCAGCAGTAATGCTAATGTAGCCCAGTATGGAGAGACAAAAAAGTCTCTCCATACTGGGCTACATTAGCATTACTGCTGCAGATGTTACTGGAATCTGATTTATGAACAGAACACCACAGGAAGGCCATAGACAGGACTTTCTGGGACATTTTGCACCAATTTATGATACCAGGTTTCAAGATACTATATGAAACTACGCTAACTTTTGTGCTAGAACAAAATACTATAGGCTACTTTTCATTATTAGAAGGCAATCACATTTGTTTTCATAGCTAAATGATTCAGAGTTGGTGACTGTAATAGGCTACAGTTGGAATAATTCAAACTCAAAATTAGGGATGCACCGATACTGCACTCCTGTACTTGTACTCATTAAAATGCTCCGATACCAAAAGCCGATACCACACAGCATGTGAACAATGCTGTGTCCAGACAAACAAACACCGACAACAGCACAACAGAGAGCACAACGGAGTTATTAGAGATTAAGGATTTCTATTAAGTACATGGATGTAATTAATATAATGTTAAATATTCAATACTCCTGCCTGTATATAGCTTAGGGCTGCACGATTAATCAAAATTAAATCGCAAAGGCGATAAATCGCGATTAGGCAGAAGCTGCGATTGTCATGCGTATCTTTCAGTGAAGCAGGGTTCTGTGATCAGCAGTAAATCTCCATCCGAAGGCCAGAGGGCGCTCTCGCGCTGAAACTCCAAATACGCCTCGCAGAAGAAACCCAGGAAATGCCTATAGCAGTTGCTGAATAGATGGACGACGCAACTCCACTTCCGTCCACTATAGAAAAGTGAAGCCAAATCATCTCAGTATGGCCACTGTAAATGAATTAATTTGGAGCCAGAGTCTGTGCAGTAGAGATTTGTTTGGAGCCAGAGTCTGCGCAGTAGTGTCGTGAGGTGGAGCCGCGGTATCAAAGTCCCGCCCAAACTCCCACAGACCCAATCAACCATAACGACACTCCTCATTTTTATAGCATCAAATTACTAGCTAAAATCAAACTTATCACAAAAACGAACAATTCAACATATACCAACGTGATAACAACTACCTTAAATGACAAAAACCATCTTTCGGAAAATTGTAAGTGCAATTTATTTTTTTTATTTTGACTCAAGTCCCATTCGTTTACATGGAGAGGACGGGGTTTATGACCTGTACTGCAGCCAGCCACCAGGGGGCGATCAAAGAGCCTGCAGCTTAACTTTTCAGGATGTGTGAGGCACACCCGGCAATAACACAGACAGTGTTGCCAACTTAGCAACTTTGTTGCTGGATTTAGCGACTTTTCATACCCCCCCTAGCGACTTTTTTCCAAAAAAAGCGACTAGCGACAAATCTAGCGACTTCTTGGGCAAACCTTAGCGAGTCTCTTTGACTCACTGGTACTGCCACATGAGCGCGAGATCTTGCTTTCACAGCGCGCACACCTCTCTCTCAGCGAGCGGCAAAGAGGAGCAGCACTTTCAGTTAAAATAGATATGATGTTGCTTCTCTAACTTTACATGCAAATATAGCCGAAAACACGGCACTGGAATTGTCTTTGTCTTTGCTTATGCTATGTGTATTTGATTTCATCAGACGACGGCTCGATTATAAATCAGGATTTTTGTGCAGATTAACATCTTGGAAGGGAGAGCTGGTTATGTAGTCTTAAAGGGCCACACTTCAGTCACTATTTCATATTTATCCCATTGACTGACAACAGAAACAGTAAATTTGGCCAAATTAAAATACAGTATGTGAGCACAGAGAGGCAATACGACGCGATGACGTCATGAATACGCTAATTAGCATATGACGTCATCTAGCGACTTTTCAAACTGGCTTTAGCTACTTTCCACTGAAAGAAGTTGGCAACACTGAACACAGATGTTCATGCTCAAAATGACACATATTCCGTCAAGCAATTCAGCTTAGCTCAAATATTCATCTAATGAGTTAAGAGAAAAGAGCTAAACAAACTCCAAACAACAAATCTATATAATTCCACTTCACTGTTGTAATCAATTACGACTGCTCCCCGTTATTACGTTTTACTTGCCGAAGCTGAGTAAGTATACGTGCATATCACAGAGGATCTCACCTGGACCACCAACACCATGTCACTCTCCAAGAAGGCACAACAGCGCCTACACTTTCTCCGCCGGCTGAAAAGAGCAAGTCTCCCCCCACCCATCCTCACTACATTCTATAGGGGCACAATTGAGAGCGTGCTGACCAGCTGCA
>NW_015629520.1:877694-903364 GCF_001515625.1 Sinocyclocheilus rhinocerous
TAGGTAAACATTTATATATAGTATATTTATAGTCAAAATCAGTCAGTAGGCTAGTTGTGTATAGGTTTTACTGTTTTACTTCATTGTTGTATGCCTGTATTTATGTAGCACGTGGTCCTGTGAGGCACGACATTTCGTTCCACTGTATGTCCCCACATGTAGCAGAATGACAATAAAGCTCAACTTGACTTGACTTGACTTGATAAGGTTGTCTGCACATCTGCGAGGCAGCTGCCGCCAACCACAGTTTAGAGGTCACTGGGTTAGGACAGAACCTTCTGAAAAAAAGCCATCTAATCCCAGCTGTGAAGATTCCCTGGAAAATTAAACCGCAGTGTGCACTACACTGCGTTTCCGACTAAAAAGGGCCACTCCTACCCGCCCCACCCCCTCAAAGGATTCTGAATGATTAGTGATGCTTTCCTATACAGTGGGGGTCGAAGGGAAGAGTAATAATTAAATTAGTCTCTAAGCTTAGCTCACTAGCTAACAGTCATGAAAGGAATCAGATATGTCTGTCCACACATGGCCAAGCATGCCAGGGCTACATTTAGCAAGAAAGGTGCATGATTTCAGGGAACATGTTGAGCATGTTGTTGGGTGGCTTTATGACATAACTCGAGATTTCTATTTATAACGTATTTGCAGACATCTGCCCTATAAAGTGCATTAGTGCCACCCATTTTTCAGCAGCGTTGGTTCCAGAAGCAGTTTTTCTATTGATTTCTATTAAAAAGTTTTCGTTAAAGCGTTATTTTTTATTTGTCAATATAGTGTAGTATTTTGACAGCAAACCAAGATTGTCGTAATTATGTCATTTGCAGTGCTTCATGGGAGTGATTTTTGCACGATTTGCAAGGTCTTTTGGCGCAATGTGATTGGCGGAATTTTCTGTATAGAATCATGGCTAATGTAGCAAATAAGAACAAGGCCATAAATTAAATTAAATTAAATTAAATTAAATGAAAAATACCAAAATAATGCGACCTGCACTTACCTACTTTATTAACTCAATAAACTGGATCGCTTTATGAGCCAAGCCCAAACAACAAACCCTTAATAAGACACTTAATAAGTGTTGCTTATAATAAGTAGACATGGCAACCCTTTAAGAACACGCTCTGCAAAACAGCTTTCCAAACATAAACAAAATATGATGGCTCTGTCGACGGTGATTTAGTCACTGAACATAACAATTCTTTCATCACAGTAATATTACTTCGGTCAAAAACAACATATCAAACAAGCAATATGCCAGAACGTTGCTATGGTTACCATGGTGTCAATCATCTCAGTTTCATAAGTGAGTTCTGTTCCGTACACACTAAACCAGGGGTCTCCATACTCTGTCCTGGAGGGCCGGTGTCCTGCAGAGTTTAGCTCCAACTTGCCTCAACACAACTGCCTGGAAGTTTCTAATATGCCCTTGATTAGCTGGTTCAGGTGTGTTTAATTAGGGTTGGAGCTCTGCAGGACACCGGCCCTCCAGGACCGAGTTTATGGGATTCACTCCCGTATTTAAATCCAGTTGTCACTACTGAAACTTTACAGTGTGTATGTGGCCTCTGATTGGTGGAATTTTCTGTACAGAATCATGGGTAATGTGGTTGTAATGTGGTGTTGCCCAGACAAGTCAACCCTGAGGAGTTTTACCCAAATGTGGCTTCTCGTCAAACAATGCACGTTTTAGCAACCCCCGCCAAACCCCCTGTGGAGTAATCCAACGCGCCTCCATTGGCATGACGGCCTCATAATTCACTACAGCCTTTCTCCCCTGGCAACAGAGAAATCAAATCAGATTGTAAATACTGCACATATTTCCATCGCTGCGATTTGCTCTTCCCCGGTTGGCAGTTTACTTGCAGTGATACTGATGGTCATTAAATCAGTGCATCTGTAGTCCTGCCTGTAGCGCTGATTTGGGATCAGTGATAAGGAAATTACCTCTAGCTGTGACTGTGGGACTGATAACAGGTAAGCGCGTGGTCAGTTTAATGGGGAGATTCAGTGCTTAGTGTTGCGTGGAAAGGGCACCAATCCGAACATTCCTGTCTGGATTAATCACCTCAAAGCCTCCGCAACATCCTTATTAGATATTCCTTCAGATTTTACATTTCCGTATATCCTTTTATCATGTGACATTTGCATAGCCTCTTTTGAAAAGGAATGAGATGGGAGCCGGCAAATGAGACACGAGACATGAGTTCAGCTCGTGGCACTTATGATAGGATCTTTAAAAATGCATGCAGCGCATAAAAAATATTTTCTGTGGAACAATACAAATGATGCACTATTATGAACCAGAAATCTGAGATATATGACTTTTGGAATGAAGTCTGGTCTATTTCATAGCGTACACAATTTGCTTTGTGATATGTCAACATGAAAGATGTGTTTTACAAATCATTAGTTTGTGTGTCTTTGCAAACGTAACTAAATATTACAACTTTTGTTTTCAGTTGATGAAACTGACTTTGATGACGAGTATCTTCAGCACAGTTGTGCAGGCTCCAATATTAATAATTTTACTTTTTTGTCTCTTAGAAATGCACATTTGACAGTAGCTTGAGTTGACAGCAGTAGTAGCTTGAGTTAGGATGCAGATTTATAATTCATTTATATTCATATTAATTCATAATTTATCATTTCAAATTTATATTCATTATCAAAAACAGTAAAATCTTTAAAAATCTTAACAACCTCGTTTTCATATGATTAAATTGAATTATTCTGACTGTTTGAGTTTTACTAAAATTTACCATTGGTCTTCCATAGTAGCATACATTTAGATCATGATAACCACAGTTAAAACCACACATATAGCACCTCAATACCATGGCAAAAATTTAACTACATGGTTTATAGGTATTTGTATGAAAAACAGTAGTCTATTTAGTATAGGCTAAATGCACAAACATTTACTCACAAAAAATACTGTAATTATATTCCATTACACCTTTAATGCATTTTATACTTTAATAATATAATAAAATTTGATACGAATCTCTCACATTTCTGCAACAATACCATGGTGCCGTTAGTGTTACTACAGTAAATCCATGTAAATGATGGCGATTTGTAGACTGAAAAGTCTTCTGACTGTATCGTTGCACAGTGTTTCTCCTGTTTGTCAGCGCTGTTTCATCCGGCTTTAAACTAGTTTAAATCACAGAGTCATTTGAGTTCTTCACTGAATTCATGCACTTCACACTAACTCAAATGAAGTTTGAGTCACAGTGCTGTTTAGTGTTGCGTGACAGAGACTCATCAGCGAGTAAACGCATCTGTTTTAATGCTTCAAATGAGCCGCGCTATAACCTAAAATCGAACGGTTTTAAATAAGAACATTTCACAACACTATAATGTACAGTATAAAAAAATATATTTGCTAAAGATTCAATTTTACAGTTGTGTTTTTTACAGATTAACTAAGTGAGTATTAGATGATGACTAGATCATCTAAAATGTAAAAACTGTTATAAACATTTACATTTATATTTGTGTATATTCAGCCAATCAGACTGAAGCTTGCAAATTTTGGACAGCTCTTGCCATTCTTCACTGTTTTTAATCATCAGTCGGAAGGAGAATGGTCTGCAGGTGTGCTGAGACTAACCAGAACCGAAATAACTCTAAATGTGTGTATTCAACATTGCATCTAATAGCAACACTAACAGCCGTTTATCTCACACCTTACCACAGGTCTTCCATCCATTCACCATCACCCCTTTGTTTTCCATGACTTTAAGTTGGATGCTGGTGGAGCGGGATAATCCCTGAATCATGTCTAAGCTCGTGCCACTCCATTACCGATGGCAAGCCACACCTGTCTGCATTTCCCATATCGCTCTCTCATGCATTATAGCATTATATGAACCCCTGAGCATGTGACCCATTCTTTTGTCCACAACACAAGACCGTCTGCACCACATCTCTCTCCACCCATTACATTCAGAACTGTATTTCTGCTTATTTTTGCTGCTGCTTTGGTACATGCTAGTTCTTATGTCCTTTTGTGACCTGTACGGCATACATTTATCTGCCACTGATATTAACGGACTCATTTGCCTCAGTGAATCATAGCACCTTGTGTTCCTCTACTATTAATAAAAGGCACCCTTTACCCACCATTCATGAGCAAAGCTCTCAAGGGGCCAACACTCTGTTTGTATTCCATATAATGAGGCAGTGCATGAATACGGTGCGCTTTAATGAGCAGAGTATTATCTATTAAATACAAGGGGGAAAAACAGCCGGACATAAATGTAAAGCCACAGAGGGAAAAATAAAATAGTATATTGGTTCCAAATGAAGCCCAATTGTGTCACGTTAACTTAACAAGACAGGGTATAGCTGAAATACTACTTTAAATATTTGAATTATGTATGCAGATGGAAATATATGTAGTTTTATGCAAAAATTGAGCCAAAAGTCAGTGTTGAGAAAAATCTGTGTCTTGATACCTAAAATAGAACCGTCACAAACAAACTTCTTGTGTTGGCGCAGGGAATTATGGGTAACAGCAAAAACGCATGCACGGATACATACTTTAAAAATCCACCAAAAATAGTACTCCATCCCAGAACGGTCTTTTAAAACATGACTTGGGCTATGATAATCCTAATCTTGCATATAGGATGGATATTATGCAAATTGGGATTTAGCATGTTTGTTTGATTGCACCCCTGTGTATCTGAATTTCATGCAGCTTTCGGGCTTGGAGATGAAGGAGGACAACACAGATTTGCTTACTCTTAATTTTCTAATGGAAATTAAATTTCAGCCTGAGTTTTTGAAGGGAAACACAATGCTCTGTCCCTTTGCATTGAGATTTCGTTTCAAATAGGCAACTGAATGGGCAAAACAGAACAGCGTGAAGTTATACTGAAATAGACAAAGTTAGGATGAATTTGACCTTGGACATCATGGTGTCAGGTTAGCCTGCGAGTACCTTACCTGTCTGAACAACAAATGCATGTTTAATATCAAATAATAGCAATTGATGAACCACGTCATCACCCTTTACAGATAAACACAAGCCCTGGTAATGCAGAGAAAAATCCTCCTGAAAGTATCAAAATTTCAATACTCAATGCCACTACCATTAAAATTTCGTAAAATTTGATTATCTACTTGATACTTGTCCGATACTTTTGACATTACTACTTTTGACATTTTTCAAAAAAAAATCAAAAGGGTTGGAGAAATGATTATAGATAGATCTGTATAGTGTCTGTGACCCGTTAAAAATACTAACATTTGTTTCCCGGGGATTAATTTTACATGCGCAAAAAGCAGCAAACAACAGAACATGAGGATTGACATGCATCACATCACGCACCTGCAGCTCTTCTGCGAGCGGAGAAAAACATAATAAAGCTAGGCTATATATATTAAGTCAAGTCAAGTCACCGTTATTTATATAGCACTTTTAACAATACAGATTGTGTCAAAGCAAATGTACATTATTAATTAGGAAAATATTGTGTCAATATGCTACCTTGACAATGCAGCCTGTTCATTATCATAATAAAATACAGTCAGTCAAACATATGGAAAAAAACACACTGCTCAGTTTAAATATGTAGTCAAATCTGTGCCGTTAAACGTTATCACCGTACCGCCGTGATGTTATGCAAAACATTTTGTTTTACATGGATATTGGAACGCCAGTGAAGTAGGTTACATAATAAATAATATTTTGGCTTTCGAATACATAGCGAATACGGAAACATTTGATTTTGTGTCCAATGAGAGACCCAACGTTGGTTTCAGTTTGGTTTTAGCCTAAATGAATTCATTTTGGCTTGTCGTTTATATTGCTATAGATTCTTATACTTTTAATTCTTGTTCTTTTCTAAATACTGTTAATTGAAAGGATTTGTTGTGGAGTGAGGGGAACTAAAATAGCCTAGCTATGTTTACAGTGTTTATTATAATGTTTGTAAACATTTCGCGTTGGCATTAGGCCTATTTCTGAATGAAATAATAAAATGCGAGTTATACGCGACTTGCGTTTTTTTTCTTCTTCTAAAAAACGCAATTATTTATATATGCGTAGCATATTTTAACCATGCAGCAAACCTTTTTAAATATTTTGATAAATTACTGAAAAAAATAAATAAATTACTTTTTAAACCGTTTAACTGATTGTATTAATTGGTCAAAAATTCTTACGGTCGGTTAACGGTTAAAATGAACATCCCTAATAGATAGACAGATTTTTGGTCACTGGTAACTTAAACAAAACTGAAACGATATACAACCAAACCCCACATAGTATTCCTAACAACACAGGAATCTGCTAAATATGATATTACATAAATACTCTGTGCCTTGTCAAAAGACAAAAGATTGTATTACATGTATTTAGTAGAATAACAATGTGTAAGCCAGTAACAATCAGGTAAACATAGGAACATGAACACAGGAGACTGGATACAGCTATTGAGTACACTGTAATATGATACAGTGCCTTTCTACCTGATACAAAAGCACCTCAAAGGCAGCTCACTCATCACTGCTCTTTGGTCGTCCCACTGTCCTGATAAATGTCCTCCACCCTGTTCTTCATTAAGAGCACAAATACACACAGGCAAACAGCTCTGTACGTAGACACCTGGAGAACTGAGCAGCTGTCTTCAGCTATTCTTGTTCCCAGGCATGATGACTTTATCTTTTAACGGACAAAATAATCATAAGAACACTGTGGAGGTAAGATTCCTTAGAGATCCTGACGTTATCTTTTCTTCCACCCTCTTATATGCACCATATCGGGTGGCTGCTAATTGCTCCAGCAATTAGAACGGACAGTTAAAGTAGAGGGTAATGAAAAAGCTCATGTGCAGAATTAAACAGGCCCTGCAGTGAGATTGTCCACACTGCAGACACATCAGGAAATGCACACGCACCTACTCAAGGCTGGCATATCACTCACGCAGTGCTATCTTCAGAGGGAACAAAACCTAATTGTGACCTTAAGACAAGGTCAGTGATGATGCATTATGCTAACACAATATAAGTCCTTTCACTTTCTCTAAGCTGTGTGTATCTCTCAGGTGAAAGAGTCTGACAATAGTCAGCTAGTCAATAAGTTGTCCAACAAAAGACTTATTAGTAATGTCAATTAGTAAGGTTGACTAGTTTGTCTAGATTTTTTACATTTATGTATAACTAGTTATACAGTGTGCATGGTAAAACCCTCTCATAAAAGTTGCTCCACTTAAAGTAGACATTTGCATTTTTATGTCCGTTGCAGTCCATCTACCTGATTTCAAACATGGAAACACTTCTAACAACCCCTATGAAACATGTCCGATCAGGTGAACCTCAAATCAATCCAAATCTATCAAATCTCAAATCTCAAATCTTAAACCCAACCAATTACAGAGCTATCTAAAGATTGATTTGTCGACTAGTCATTTAGGCAACCCATCAGCTAGTTGATTTTAAAAATAGGATCCTAGTTGACAGGATAGAAAGAGAAGGGATGAACCGAAGGGAATGCAAAGAAACAGAAAGGAATGAGACAGCATAGGATAGGATAGATAAGGCAAAGAAAAAGGGATGTGAGAAGATATGAAAGGTCAGGATGGGTAAAGGAACAGGAAGGAACACATTAGGATAGGATAGGATAGGATAAAGCAGGGGTGTCAAACTCAATTCCTGGAGGGCCGGAGCCCTGCAGAGTTTAGATTCAAACCTAATTAAACACACCTAATCTAACTAATCAAGTCCTTCAGGCTTATTTGAAAACTACATGGTATGCGTGTTGGAGCAGGGTTGGAACAAAACTCTTCAGGGCTCTGGCCCTCCAGTTTGACACCCCTTGGATAGAGGGATGCAAAAAGATATGAAAGGGTAGAATAGGCAAAGAAACCAGAAGGGAGCTTGGATAGGATAGGATAGGATAGGATAGGATAGGATAGGATAGGATAGGATAGGATAGGATAGGATAGGATAGGATAGGATAGGATTACATTTATGTATAACTAGTTATACAGTGTGCATGGTAAAACCCTCTCATAAAAGTTGCTCCACTTAAAGTAGACATTTGCATTTTTATGTCCGTTGCAGTCCATCTACCTGATTTCAAACATGGAAACACTTCTAACAACCCCTATGAAACATGTCCGATCAGGTGAACCTCAAATCAATCCAAATCTATCAAATCTCAAATCTCAAATCTTAAACCCAACCAATTACAGAGCTATCTAAAGATTGATTTGTCGACTAGTCATTTAGGCAACCCATCAGCTAGTTGATTTTAAAAATAGGATCCTAGTTGACAGGATAGAAAGAGAAGGGATGAACCGAAGGGAATGCAAAGAAACAGAAAGGAATGAGACAGCATAGGATAGGATAGATAAGGCAAAGAAAAAGGGATGTGAGAAGATATGAAAGGTCAGGATGGGTAAAGGAACAGGAAGGAACACATTAGGATAGGATAGGATAGGATAAAGCAGGGGTGTCAAACTCAATTCCTGGAGGGCCGGAGCCCTGCAGAGTTTAGATTCAAACCTAATTAAACACACCTAATCTAACTAATCAAGTCCTTCAGGCTTATTTGAAAACTACATGGTATGCGTGTTGGAGCAGGGTTGGAACAAAACTCTTCAGGGCTCTGGCCCTCCAGTTTGACACCCCTTGGATAGAGGGATGCAAAAAGATATGAAAGGGTAGAATAGGCAAAGAAACCAGAAGGGAGCTTGGATAGGATAGGATAGGATAGGATAGGATAGGATAGGATAAAGCGTAGTAGAGTGAACGGCAGAAAGAGAGGCGGAGGAAGAGAGGCTGCTGCAGTTGTTGCTGGGTCAGCAACTTGTCACAGAAGAGCTCAACAGAGCACAGCAGTATTCCCAGCAGTAAACAGAGAACAGGCATTAATTACATCTTCACTAGACATTAGGGCTGGGCGATATGGGCAAAAATTCATATCTCTGTATTTTGGATAGGATAGGACAGGACAGGACAGGACAGGACAGGACAGGACAGGACAGGACAGGATAGGAATAGAAAAAAGTTGCAAAAAGATATGAAAGGATAGAATAAGTAAAGAAACAGGAAGGAATATGAAAACTTAGGGTAGGGTAGGATAGGACAAAACCGGACAGGATAGGACAGTACAGGATAGGAAGAAAAAGAGATGTAAGAGGATAGGCAAAGAAATAGAAATAGATGTAAAAGCATCTAGGATAGGATATGACTGGATAAAAAAGGCAAGGAGTAGGCCTGTCGCAATAATCAATATATCGACTTATCGCGCAATATATGTACATGACCTCAATACATTTTGGTGACGCAATATATCGCCCATTATATTTACTTAAACATTAATGTCACCATGTTTTGTACATTCCAGTCATTCTAATATTGTAACATTGCAATCTAAAAACAAAAATAAGGCTTTTAAAGCGGAAGTTAAATTCACTAAACTAAAAATGAAAATAAATGAGAACAAAAGCCCCATTACAGTCACTTTACAGTCAGTGCTGTCATAAAGATTGACTTACTTGTAGGTTTAAAATTCTAAATGTCACATTTATTGTCCAACTACAAATATTTAAGCGAAATGTATATTTTAGTCAGAATTATTGCGCTCCTATTTAACTGAGCTCTGTCTGTTTGGCGAGCATGCACGCGGCAGCTCTCGTTCACTGAAGTCTGTAGCGGAGAATCCCAAACCAGAAGGCTCATGCACTTCTGACAGAAAAATGGAAATATTTTCATGACTTTCTAACATTTACAGACGGAGAATATACCTGTGAAATGAAAGTTATGCAAGGGAAACAGCACATCTCAAACAAATTAAACAGCGCGAGTAGCCTAGTGTTTCTGTCCGCGGCACATGCAGCCTTTCTGTCAGAGCATATGACGGGCCGAGCCGCTTAAACTATGTGAAACTATAAACTATACTGTGTCTTACCAGTTTTTAAAGGCCTTAATATAAAGCTTGTCACACGTTTAGAACAAACTGGATTATGCACTTTATCCGCAGCAGCTCAGTCCGTATCCTCCGCTATATTTTCAGATGCGCTGGTATCAAACTACTGTATATCGATATAAATGGTATTGCCTCATAGCGAATCGCTTGTAAAGTAAATATCGATATATCGTACAAACTCGATATACCGCCCAGCCCTACTAGACATTCACAAGGACATCATCCAGCCAGGTGATAACTGCACGTGACTGTCCGGAGATGATCTTTAGTTGTGCTTACCAGTCCATTCTTATCCCATTGCATCCTTCCGTACATACAAGTTGAAATCATAATTCAGTCATTCAAAAATCACAGCTACGAGTATCTACAAGAATAAATGTTCCAGCCATGGCGGCCATTCATTACCCGCAAATGCTGATTAAAAATCTTCAGTATCACAGAATCAATGCCTCCGCAGGAAGAACAGACAGACACCCATCGGCACCGGATCGATTTTTCGTGCCGTTTCTTCTCTCCGCTTCATTCTGAATGAGCTGTGCAGTGAGCAATCTCTTAAGCAGCCCTGTCATTAACCTACGACTCCGGAGGGGACGGGCTGCCAAGTGGGGCTGTCTGTGTGCCGATTGGTGGGGCAATCCCATCCAGCATGGCCTCGGGAGAGCCTCATGCTAATTCTCTTAATGGACTGGAGTCATGGTGACACTGCCAAAAGTATAGTGGAGAACAGAACAACAGAAGGAGCTGAGGGATGCTGGTTGATTCAGAGAGGATGTGGCATGTGGTTTATTGGTCAGTTAAAGCTGCACTATGTAATTTCTGCACAACTAGTGGCACTGAATTGAATTACAAAAATAGCTTTCGCAAACATATGGTTCTAAAGGTCACTTAATTTTTCCAACAAAGAAATGGTTTCCAATTTTTTATTGACTGATTCCACTTGAAATTGCATTGTGTAACTAAAACCGTTTTACAGATGTTTCATGTATTGTTTACGATTTACAATAGACACGAATGTGAATTTGTTCTTTTTACAGTAGGAAGTTTATAAGAACTGCTAGTTTAAAAGTTTAGGCTGGTTTAAAGGGATAGTTTACCCAAAAATTCAACCGGAACTAACGCTATGCCTACGTCATCCGCTGAAAAGCACCCTCTAGTGAATGTGTGTGCGACAGTTAGCGGAAGCTAGGGATTATGGTTTATAAAGTTTTAAATAAGGATATTTTCCTTACACAAACACATCGATTCACTTCAGAAGGCCTTTATTAACCCCCCGGAACCATGTGGAATAGGCATGGGCCGATTACCGGTTTCAAGGTATACCGCGATTTGAAAATTTCACGGTTTCAAAACCACTAACATTTTCCGTTATACCGCTCCTGCGGTATGCACTATTTTTAATGTCTCCGCAAAGACAGAAAGTGTAGGAATCCCTCAGGTTGAGTGAGAGTAACACGACCCATCCCCTTCCTGCTGGTGCAAGCAGTCAGTCACGTGTGTGTATGACGGCCGAAAGAGCTTCCCCTGGAACTCACGCGATCGGCAACCGCCCATATTTTGTCTTATTGCAGCGCATCTCTGTTCTGGACTTGCACAAACTGCGTTGCAATGCAATCATTTTCCAAAATGTCATTTATGTGAAAATATGAAGTCTGTAAATGCCCGTTAACAGAGGCCTGAGACGCTGAAGACGGACGCAAAGAGAAAAAATACTGTAGCAGGCATATCACTCACTGTCCATGATGAACGAACTATTGGAAGAAAATCCTAAATATTGATTTGGGGTTTATATGAATGTGTTTCTGAGGGGAACTGACTGTCTTCAGAAAAGTTTAAATGGTATTTTCTTTTCATCTCGTCTCTGTATAATTCACATTAAAGCAGTCAAAAGCTGCAGGACAGCCCACAATTCAGCAAACATTTCAGAAACAAATCAAGGAAAAAATAAACAAATACTGCTGTTCAAAATATTCTGTATGTTGCTCAAAAATAAAATATATTGTGTTCAGTGGAAAAGTTTTTTTTTTTTTACCCAGACATTAAAAAAAAAAATCACATTTTAGAGCTGTAACAACAATAACGTGACACGTGAAACCGTGATATTTTTGCTTAAGGTTATCACACCGTCAAAATCTCATACCGGCCCATGCCTAATGTGGAGTACTTTTTATGATGGATGGATGCACTTTATTGGACTTCAAAATCTCAACACCCATTCACTGCCACGGAAGAGCCAGGACATTTTTTAATATAACTCCAATTGTATTCATCTGAAAGAAGAGTGCCATATACACCTAGGATGGCTTGAGGGTGAGTAAATCATGGGGTAATTTTTTTATTTTGGTGTGAACTATCCCTTTAAGCAAGCAGGTTTTATCCAGCGGGTTAGTTAAGCAAAATTGTGAACAATTAATCATTTTGAAATGCAAAAATGTGTGAAACATTCCAACAGATTCCTTAAATGGCGTAAACTGAATGAGAAAAAAGCCTTGTTTAACAGAAGCTTCAGATTTATCGACTCAGTTCAAAGTTTCACTTTCCCAGAGTTCACTTCCACACTGTGTGAACAGTAGCCTGAGGGAATCAACCACTGCCCTTTTCCACAATGCCCCAGTGCGCGTGAGACAGTATCTCATGATCTCCCACAGAAAATTAATGAAAGGACGACGTGTAAACACTTTTTCTCCAAGCCGTTTACCAGAGTCTTCTCAATACATGAGCAATCATACAAGCTGTGCCCTCAAAATCCATCAATGAAACCCCAAGAGCGTGTATCTGTTTCTTGTCTATACTACCAGCATGCATCCTCCGACCTCTGGGCTAAGGTCACAAAGGCTGCACAAAGCATTGACCCATGGGTCAAAACAGTTCATAAGGGCCAATATTTGTAATTGCGGTCTTTCTCCAGTGAACGATAAGGTCAGGAGTAAACGGAGTAAACAGCTTGACTCAATACCATACTACTGAATAAATTCACCTCAGTGTGAAATTACTGCATTTTTTGTACCAAAAGACTAAATTAACTTCTATTTTGTGACAGACCAGAAATGAAAAAAAGTGAAGAAAATGAAAGAAAACATCTGACAGAATGTGTCTATCTTGGCAGCTTTATTCATATTTGCTGCATAAGAAAGGCTACATCTGGGAATATGAAACCTAGAAAGCGATATAAAATTAAATAGTACAACAAAAACAAAGCAATACACCAATCCTATCCAAGTGCATAGACAACTATGACTGCTATATTCCTGAATAGTGTAAACACTGTCTTCTGTGGTTCTATCAAAACATTTCTACGTTTGATTAAGTGGTCTGATGTGTCAACTTATGGCTCCACCAATGGCATTCAACAGCACAATGGAAGACGTTGAAATCTTTGGAACTTCAGCATGTTAGTCATCCCACACTGTTCAAGCTACAAACAAGAACGTGACCTCAAACATGCAGCTTATAAGGAAACATGCTTTTGCTTTTCTAAATGACTGTACTTAATAAATTACCATAGTACAATACTATAGGCATGCACTGAAGGAGATACTTGAGCCATATCCAGAGATCAGAATATCACTTGGGGTGGACTATTTTGATTTGGGTCTGTAAGTAACCACCTAGCACTGCTCAGACCACACTAGCAAGCAACCACACAGAAATGCACTTAAAGTAGGGCCCTATGATTTCCGCGATGCTTAAAATGGACGGAATTGCGGAATCCAGTAATAAAAATAGAATTTACTGTATAACGCGAAATTTGCCAAATTTTTGATGAATAAATCAAAAGTAGGTCGGTACACTTAAATCAAAACGCAATATAGACTAATATCTGTAAATATTAAGCCGCAAAAATACTATTTAAATATGAATTCTGCATGTTCTGCGTCTCTGTGTGAATGAATGGCGCAGACGCACGGTTTCGTTTACTACACACATACTGAAGCGCGCGCTGATTTCTGCCTCTGCTGCCTCAATATGTGAGTACACGAACACATGAACATTATCTCTAGAACTGCTCTGAGAGTCACTTCATGAGCATTTTACAGTTTCTTGTGAGAAAAACTCGTCATATCACATACAAACAGAAACTTAAATGTCTTCACAGCAGGGGTTTTCCATTGTTTTAATTTTAGTGTTAGTATAACATTATAATACAATGCATATTTTTACTTTATTTATTTAAAGAAGAAACCAATCCAATGAATGGTTGACATTTGAGGCTTAACACTATAGAAAAGCAATAAATTTTTTTCCGTTACAGTGTTTTCAGCTTGTTTATTTTCATGTAAATATATGGTATGCAGTAGGGCTGTGCAATTAATCGCATGTGATTGTCATGCGCATCTCGTCAGTAAAGCCGTTCCGTGATTGGTAGTAAATCGCCATCACTTGCTTTCAGATGGAGCGGCATTTACTGCACAGAGCCGTAGTTCACTGACAATTAGGCAATATCGCGTTCATAATCGCAGATGAATCACATTCGATTATGAACGCGATATTCCTTGTCAGTGAACTACGGCTCTGTGTATTAAATGCCGCTCCATCTGAAAGCAAGTGATGGCGATTTACTACCAATCACGGAACCGGCTTTACTCATGAGATGCGCTTGACAATCGCATGCGATTAATTGCACAGCCCTAGTATGCAGTTGCTTCAAACTGGTATAAACATCATTCAGTGTAAATTGTGATAATCGTAATTAACAATCGCAATTACAATTTCAAGGGAATAATAAACAATTATGATTTTTGTCATAATCGTGCAGCCCTAATTAGTCATTCCATGAAACAGTCATACCGCCCACCCCTAGTGGATCTGTACCTAAACCACATTTGATGCATCAATTCAGTCAAGCTGTCAGTGGTGAGAGTTAATATGTTTGACCAAGAGAAACATGTAGGCTCCAAGATCTAACCAGCTGCAGAGCTGATTTCTACCTTGAAGTCCACATGAGTCTTCAGCACGTATAAATACTGCAGACGGTGATGATGGTGAAACAGCAGCATAAGTGGAGAAATAGTAATAACTTTATCTTTGACACGTTTGCCATCGCCAACATGTTCTCTGCAATCATAATCACCTTGATCCTTATCATAATCAGCATCTGTCAAACATCAACAGCAACAATCTTCTAATAACAAGTCTCCAGGGTAAAATTCCTGGCAACTGTACAAACCTTCCAAAGTTGACCAAATAATGACTTCCATGACCGACCCATTTCCCAACACTCCATGCTCCCTGAACAGTAACCCAGCAACAGATCCACAACACAGCTATAGAGTCCCGTCTAATCACATAGCACCACCAGAACCCTCGGACACACTCTGTTGGTCTTCCCTTTTATTTTGCTTACTTCCGATCCCAGAACGAGCCCCCTCGGAGTGTCCTCCGACTGTGAGGAGAGGTGAGAGGAAATGAGTGGAGACTAGAGCTGGAAAATGTGAATGACGGGGAGAGAATCATTCCAACAATGAGACCCATAGAGCCGCACCCTCCACCCCCCAGTGCCTTACACTTCTGCCAAGTTTAGTTCATCTGGAAAAACACTGGAAAAGAATGGCAAAATCAGTGGAGGTGTGGTTCTGGAACCGCATAGGCACTTGTGGGAAAGATTCTGTCATTTTGACTTTGATGAGAGCTGGCATGCAACTACCACTAAAGGTTTTAGAGTATAGCGCTGTAAATACGCTGATGTCCCATGCTTTCCGGCATTATTTATATTCAATGGCACAATTTTCATCGATTGTACTTGACGTACGCATGCAAAATAGACCTTAACACACAATACCACATTGTCCTCCGCTACCATACACTACAAATCCACAGAGTACTAGAGCTAACAATAACACAATCCACACCCGAGACCTTTCACAAGCAGCACCCGGCCAGACGATGAACCATTCAATGAGGACTCCTCACAAGGACAAGCACGATTAACGTTCCTCTATTCAACCCAAACAGCCTCACCGGGAACAAAAGATACAGCACTACATTTCTTCCTTTTATCTGCTGGCCTGTGAATGAAAAAAGAGCTAATTTCAACTGCTCAAACCATAGTCAACACTGATCCTTGCAATTAAAATTATTGAAGGAGCTTATAAATTATCTTTGTGTTAAAGACAACATGATTCACAATGAAAATAACTTCCATAATGTGGAATATTCTTTATGAAATTATGTTATTCCCCTGAAACAAAGTCTTGGTTATGTCACCAGAATGGTTTTTAAGAAAGTAAGTTAGGCCCATTTGTATTTTCTGTTGTCTTTAAAGAGAGAGTTCACTCACTCAATTCTGTAATCATTTTCTCACCCTCATGCCATTCCAAACCTACATGTCTTTCTTTTTGCTGTGGAACACAAAATATTTTTAAGGATGTTTCAAGTGTTTTTTCATCCATTCAGTGAAATAAATCAAAGATTCTGTTATAAAAGGTACCCTGGGGAAGTGGGGGAAGTATGATGTCTCCTGGGTAACCCAGCCTACCAACGGAGAACCCAAAGGTTTAACTAAAATTAAACAGTACAGCTATAAAAAACACCCACAGCTTCATGTTCATTTCTAGACAAACTCTACACTGATTTTCACCACTGACAATGAGCCATGAACTTTTTTGTCTCCTGGTCCATCAACAAAACATTTCCTGAGGAATTCCAACCAGGCCTGTTATTCTTGGAGATGAAACAACTGCAACAACAGAAAGAGGGAAAGCGCTTGCTAATTGATTTGCCGAGGGAAAGGGGGAGTCGGTCTAGTTAATACAAGACAGCTTATCGTTTAGGGCTCTTGAATCATGTTAAAGGCAAGTTACCAGCTATTACAATGAATAACATTAAACTGGGCGAACATTACCTGGTTAGACTAACTTGCAAGAAGCTTTATCTCTCCATCCATTGTGTGTATAATGACTAGGCTTATTGTGCTGAAAACACCATGTTTTATCAGATCAGTACGGCTCAGTTCAGAACTCTTTATGTTTTGACTGAGCTGTCTTAATACGGTAAAAAACATTAATTTATCAAACCAAAACACATCTAACGAAACTGATACTAAACCAAGCAAATCAACCACAGCTCATTAAGATGCTAACTAATTACTCAGAATCAATTCCATAAGTGAAGTGAATACATTTTTTTCAATTATAGGCTAACTAATGAACCATATGTAATAAACATTATAATCAAGAGCCCCAGAAATCAGCTACACAAAATGTCACCCAACAGAACCATTTTAAAATGTTCAGTTTGGCTGCCAACATTATCGGTCTACCACCAGTATTTTTCCAGTGTCCCAAAGAACATTACGATCTTAATGAATAATTAAGCGGGAATTTTGGAAAACTCTTCTTGAGCTACATTAGATTTATTCACCCCAAAACCTATAGCTCACCTTAATTTTTTTATGTCTTTTTCTACAAAACATAAAAGGAGATATTTTGCAGAATGTTCAAGCTGCTCTTTTCCATATAAAAGTAAACTGGGACCAGTGGCCGTCAAGATCAAAAAAGCATAAAACTATTCTTATGACTCATGAACTATTTGTTCTAAAGCAATACAATAGTGGAAGAGTGTAATACTAACTTACTCAAAAAACATCCCAAATATGGGCATCATAATCAGTCATAAAATATGCGAGAAGCAACATCAAATTGGGGTTCTGATGACCAAAGTTTCCATTTTGGATTAACTATACCATTAACTATAAATAGATGATTGATTTTAATCCTGGACTGATATCCTTTACCATATCGTTAGGATATCACAACATCATTAGCACCTTGCTAATGCCCAAGTACTAAAGCCTACAGGCCTATTTAAGAGTATTAGTTTAATCTTAAAATTCTTATAGCCAGATTAGCCAACCATCCACAACAGTCAAACAACAATCTCCTGCCTTTTCACTATTTCAGTTTTGGAGGACAGCCCAAATATCCCAAGACATAATGGCCCAATGTAATCCAAAGTCATTTGATAATGATCCCCCCTTAACAGCAGGCCCGTGATCCAGCAAAAAAAATACACACACACACACACACACACACACACATTCAGAAAGCATGATTTTAATTACACTCTCTCTGTGAAAATACATAATACACAAATACATCTACAAGAGGTAAGCTGCTATGACTCACATAAATTACCCAATCATATTACCTCATACCTGCTTCAGAGAAGTTTAGAATGAAGTTGGTTGCTGCTCCATGTTTTTACAGCATCTTGAAAGTGCTGCTTTCAGTGTACTTTGTCTCAATCAATCAATCCATTATTAATGGGGCGCCACAGAATTTCTTAGTCCGATTAAAAGGAAATGCTCAGACTTAGCATCCATGTAACAGTTCTCTGAGCTCCTGTCTGATCTTGAAAAACACCCACTACATGAATCAAACCATCATTTCTAACATTCAGAAAGCTCTATTTACTGAATTGCCCGTAATTCAAAGCATGAGGTCACCAGGAGTATGAAACATATTGGGCAATAAGCAAAACACAGCTGCTTTGAGCTTGTGCTTTTCTAACAAGAAACGTGAGGAATCCTAATACTAGGGATGCCCAAAACATAATATTTTCAAAATCGACAAGTTGGTAGGTTGTTTTGTATAATTATGGTGGTGTTAGTCTGTTTAGACTATTGTTAACCTCAGACAGTATCAATGGTGACATGTATAGTGACACCTTATGAATATGTAGATATTAGTAGTGGCAATTCTTTAACAGAGACAAACTTAAAGACGCATTGTTTCTAAGAGTAAGTGTAAACTGTCTAAATGGCAGCTAGCTTGATAGCTAGCATGCTAAAAATATCAAAACTAAAAATTCAACCACTCAGTTGTTGGACTATTTCACGTACCCCCAGCACAGAAACTGCGGCATCTTGTATGAAATATTTCTTTTTACCATATTGACCCGAATATAAGACGATGTTTTTTTCTTGGAAATACATCTGAAAAAACGCGGTCATCTTATATTCAGGGTCTAGACTTTGACATGTCAATAATACACCCACAACAATAGGTGGCGCCAAATACGCATAAAACGAGTGTGCCATGAAATACGTAATGTAATGCGTGTTGTAAAGATCGCCAGTAAAAACAAAAGAAAAAGAAAACCTTACAGCTGCATGAATCCTGACTGTCACGTTAGCATGATGGGACCAATGTGATTGTTGGTACATTTTACCAGTTTTTACCATACTTTCAAAACAAAAATTAAAATAGGAAAAATATGCAATATATGAAAATAATTGAAGACAAAATGTGTTTTACTGAGAAAAAACAAGATTTGGTTTTTAAAAAGCCTTTTTCCAAAAGGTACATCTGGAAAAAGGGGGGTCGTCTTATATTCGGGCCAATACGGTATTTGTTTTTTGGATCATCAAGAGTCAAAGCCAGCCTTCCTGACATGAATGTACATTTTCAGCTGATTGTTTCTTCCTCCATTTTATTCTCGTTTTGTCCTCTGCGTGTGGTGTCACTGGTGCCGTGGATTTTATCAGATGTAGCTGGCAAGCAAAAAGCTGCATCCCAGATTGTGACACTTAGAGGGAGAGCTAATTATAACCTCACATATGGGATATACAGCCAGAGGAAAGCAGGTGTTAGCTGTATTTTCTCCTCCCCGATGATATGGAAACAATTTTTTACAGTTTCACAACTTGAATAAGATTTCAGTTTAATGCAAAGAGCATGGCCAACTATAATTTCAAGCATGATTTCATACAATTCACTTGGCAAATTGACCAGTTTTTGAAAACCAACAGCAAGAATATGGATGTAATTGAACAATCTATACTCTAGATACACAATCACACATTCGATGTGGTCATACAAGCAATTCTGAGAGATATAAATAATAGGAAACTTGTTTTTGTTTTTTCCAAGATACATTGATGCTCACTACATCTTTAAAATACCCCTCTGAAAAAAAGAGGCTGAACATAATCAATACACATAATGAGCAATAACCTTTACCATCAAGCTCTCTGTCCATTAATCATGCATTTTAATTCCCATCGTGCCCTTTCATCACAAAAACACATCCTTTCTCTTGTGTCAGGTCAAGTCAGAGTACCAGAGGCCTTTCCACCGGTCAGACTTCATGAATCAGAAGGAAGCAACCAAATTAGACTGTTTAAAGGAATAATGTGCCCAAAAATATCAGTAGCTCCTCACTGCAGAACACAAGATCCAGAGGGCGTGGTTGGATCCACATCTAGGGGGTGGAGATGAGTAGGTTTAGAGGTGGAGAGATGGGTGGGTTTAGGGATCAGGGGGTGGAGACAGGTAGGTATATGTACGGTGGGAGGAGTTGGATCTGGATCCAACCACGCCTCCTGGATCTTGTGTTCTGCAGTGAGGACCATCTCAGAAATATCAATCTCATTCATGGATGAATTGATATTAAAATGATGGCTGATACTGATAGGACAATGATTATTTTCATGTTATGGCCAACATTTAAATTAATTTCTTTATTTTTTATGAATAAAGTAAAAATAAAACGTGAAAAAATGAAATAATAATTTTAAAAGCTAAGTACTGTCTGAAAAATTCTATTAATTTTGAGATTTTCTAAAGATTACATTAATTATCAGTGTTAACTAATTACATTATAAGTGTTATTTAAGATTATCTTAGTTAATGTTAGATGATGCAAAGGTATTCTAAATGTAAAAGTAGGAGAAATGAGCGTGAACAATGAAATATCCAATATCAGCCAATACCAAAAATGTAAATAAATTAATTTAATTTAATTTGGGTGAACTTTTCCTGTAAGAATCATTCAAGAAATAAAGATCTGTTCAAATCTGATAACAATCAATCTGAATAAATATTGCATCCACTATTACTTAGAAATTATATATCAATCATAAGTCATAAACATATAAATTATACAATATATATATATATATATATATAATTACATAAAAATCCATGTGTCTCCTTAAGAACAAAATATAATATTAAAAGTTCAGCAGCTTGACCTTATATGACTGTGACTAATCCAGCGCATACAGAAACATTCCTTTTTCCTGTCAAACAGCAGTGCTAATTTCCTTTTCCTTGCAGTAGTGACGGCAGCCTCCCTCAGTGTATCATCTGACACAGATTCAAAAAACTGCAATGCAATTTATGCTAAATAAATGCAAAAGTTAATGCATTCCAGGTCAACACAAACTTAATTGTTTTATAAAAGCAACTAAGCTGGTAGAAACAAGGGCATGATTGATTGAGATTGTTAAAACTATGTCAAAGTGCATATTATTTGTGTCACAGTCACACTGCATGCGCCATCCTGCCTCACATAACTCCGCTCATGTGCACGTGATAGTGGTGGCAAAGAAATGAAATGCACTTCATTACATTTAAACTGTATTGATCGCACCAAATGATCAAATCCAGATCTATTGATCTGGCTTAAACTGATTATGCCAAATAGGAAAACATGATCATCTTTGCTAGTTCAGTCTCTTATATACTAATATTCACCACTCTAACATAACGCATTCATTCATTGTGAGCTGTCATGTCTTTGAAGTACAGTACGGATTCCAAGGGGTGTGGCGCTGCACTGGAGAAAAAATTTCTTCAAAGAGCCTGAACTGCCTTATATGGATATGACTTCCACACAGTCCATATATCCATTTATATGTGAGTACCTAAGACAATAATCCATTTCAAGCTATTAACAGTCGAGAAGACTGCCATTAAAGTGCATATAGCGTGTGATGCTTTGATATTGCTTGCTGAAAAACAGAGGTGCGTGTTACTCTAAAGCAAACATGAATACATATGTTGTAGGCAAGAATGCATTTTGTAGTCAGGGTTCAATGCATCATCTCGTGATAGATTTGTTACCTGCCTAGCTTTCCTTAGCTTATCACAACAATGTTTGTTATAATGCTCTTGCAATCAAGCAGCTATTGGACTAATATGACAGTTTAATATAACGGCAGTTACAATTAATCTACAAATTACCACAAGCCATGTTCTAGATACTACAGTACAGCTTCAAAACACGCATTCCATCACGGATATTACATAAACAATTAAAACCTACCAAATTCATCATATCACATATAGTCTTTTTTTAATTCAACATGGCTGCTTGAAGCAGATGAAATATCAAGGGTGTGGCCTATTATTTTACTATAGTCAAAAAATCCCTGAATATGTAATTTTGAAATATGTACATATATGTAGATCATAACTACACTGAATTAAGTTGGGATTTTTCCGTATTTTATTATTTATTATTTTATTACTTTTATTAATAATGTTATTTATTATCATTTCATTTGTTCAGTTTGTTTTCAGTTTGGTTTAGATGAAGTTTAGCGAAAAAATGTGTAAAAAGTGTAAAGAATAAAATAAATTAAACTACATAAACTAAATAAATAAATAATACATCAAACAGTACAGTACTATAGTGAGTAGAACTAAAATAGGTTGATAAAATAAAAAACAGAACTATATAAATAAATTCATTACAATAAAATAATAAACAAACAAACATCTAAATTAATATAGTGAGTAGAAACAATATTAATGTAACAATGGAAGCTAAATACTTAAATATACTTAAAATATTTTATAAATCATATACATTTTTTCACAGTATAAATTGGGTCTTTTGACATGAAAATACATAACTGCCTTTTAAATGTTATTACGTGTTCCCTGGCATGAGGATGAAAATAAAAGAAAATATTTAAACACCCTGATTCAGATCATAAAAATTTAATCTTTTAAACCCCAAATATACTTGCAAATTCATTAAAAACACAATTAATCCACATCTTGAATAAAATAGTTTTTTGAAACACCTTTTATTAAAACTAGATTTGTGTGCTTATATGTTTTATTAGTAAGCCTAACATTTCTTTTATTCAGCAATTAAAGCAACTTAAGTTTCGCCCAATCAGTCAAATTCTGGGTTCCCTCCAAAATGCTCTTACCCAATCAGCTTGCTCAGCAGTTTTCGACTCATTACGAATCGAATGTGCTCGAATCAAAAGGTTCTGTTAAACAGTCAGTGAGTAGTTAACTCGGATCACTGCGACTCGGTCATGTTCGAGGAAAACGCCATGAATTCGAACGGAACGTAAGGCTAAGGTACTACTCTTAGTATTTATGTGATGTACAGTAAATATATGGCATAAATAATAACAACAATATGCTATTCTATTTCAAAGTCAATCACGGTCCTGGGTTCAGTAAGTCGCCGAGTTGTTGACTCAAGAGGCGCTGGGACCGATTCTTTCAGACCAGTTTTGTGAACCGGTTCAATGAAAAGATCCGAATAAAAAAAGGGTTCGTTCACATCGCTACATTTAAGTCTTTTGCAAACAGCTTGCGTTGGCACCTTGCATGTAAATAGGCCGTAGGCTATATCATTTCCAAAGACATCCATCCATCATCTGGGAGAGAGAGGCTACGCGACCCCGTTCCTCGATGTCAATACCAACCCAAAATCTGCGTGACTTCCAACAATATATCCAGAAAAGGTAAAACTGTGTCAAGCAACTCTACATCCACTGAGAATAGCTGAAATTATCTTTACGAGAATAACATATTTAAAAATGTCAACAGGCGAAATTATGACAGATTATCAATACGCACGGTAAATCCATTCACATGCGAGAAAGAATAAATTACTGGCTTCAAATTCACTGACAGATTGCAGAATTCAAACATCACGCCGCACGAGACTCAACACCGCCCATTCATTCGGCTCCATCATAACATGTCCACCATAAATCAACACCAAAGCGGCTTGAACTCAGAGCGAAAGAGGAACTACACGTGCGATGCCTCAAAACGGCTCATTTGCAAATAAGAAAAAGGGAAATATCAGGATTTCTTACCTGAAAGGCAGCACGCGCTCTCGTGCGCGAGAGATGATTGAGTTGATTTGGAGGCAGCGCGAGCTGAGCTGCGGTCCTGCCTCTGGAACACGAAGCCCCGCCCCTCTTGTTACTAGGGTCCCCTATCGAGCCGATAGGATGTTCAGATAAATCCTTCAGCTGAAGTGCGATTATCGAACGATTCGTTGCCTACTATGAGTGTTACACACCCAGATATTAAACTACAGGCGTACATGCATGCCTTTGTGTGTGTACGCGCGCGCAACTTGAGTTTATCTCTAAACGTGCATAGTGAAGAAGCAGGAATAATTGGCAATATCCACTATATCAAAACCAAGATATGAAAATTCGTGTGATATGTATGTATGTATATGTATATATATATATATACACACACACACACACACACACACACACTGTAAAATATAGTATATATAGTATATAAAATATATATAATTTAATGGTAGCAAATTAATAATTGTTACATTAAAAATATATTTTACACAATATGTACAAAAATGTTTACACAATATATTTACACAACTGTCTGTACATTTTGAAACTGTGAAAATAATGCAAAATATCTTCCATTTCTGTTTTCAGCAGATGCTGATATTCCCAGAAAGGCCAAATATCAGTCCATCTGCACTGAATATATATTATAAATTAAATTAAAATATATAATAAATATTTTATACATAATTGTTTTTGCAAATATTTTAAACAATATTTACACAAACAAACAAATAAATAAATAAATAAAAGAGAGGGTCTACGCTCTAATCTAGAACTGTGGAAATAATGCAAAAATAATTTCAATTTCTGTTTTTAGCAGATCCAGACATTCTCAGAATGGCCAAAAATCAGACAAATATCATTCCATCTGCACTAAAATTATTTTGAAACAATTTTCTCTAAATTTTTTTTACTAATAATTACATAGAAATGGCAAGTAACACACATAATTAATCATGAAATTTTGAAGTACAAAAAGTTTTTTTTTTGTAGAAAGACTGAAACAGTATTTTTTGGTAAAACATACTCTTAATAATATTTGCTTTATCTATAAATTTTGTAAATCATGTTTTTACAGTGTGTACTAATCGAAATGTGTATTACTGATATTGCGTGTTATTATCTACTGATACCTTTTTGTTTTTTGTTTTTTTGATGAAGGCTCCATTACTGAGGCTAGTTATGTCTGAGACAATATACATTGTGTCAGTCTGAGATAATGTACTCTCAAATGCATAATATTTAACTTAACATTTGAGTGTTGCTTTTACAACTTAAATGTAGAAAATAGGCTAGGAGTCTCACTTTCAGAGAGATGCTCTGGTTCAGTATGTTAGTGATACTCAGAGAGAGCTGTCATCAAACATTTATAGGCCGGTCCCTGAAGACTTCACAGACGTCTGTCTGCAGTCTGTCTTGTACATAGTGTGACCTTTATTGCAGTGACCGGTCTGGGACGTTATGAAGTATGTATGGAGTATTTCTCCTGAAGCGTATGGTCTCATATGAGCTCTGCTTTGGTTTCTGTTGGTCTTTGTGTGTGTGTGTGTGTGTGTGTGTGTGTGTGTGTGTGTGTGTGTGTGCGTGCGCGCGCACACTGTAGCTCATCTGGAACTGTGGCTGTAACTGATAGTGTTGTCGTGGTGATGGATCTTGAACTGCTGCTTGTGCACATGATGAATATGCAAGCACTGCTAATGAGGCTAATAAAGCAGAAAATTAGATGTCTTATTAGAGGTTATGTACTGTCAAATGCAAAAAAGAAAGAATTAAAAGGTGTGTAAGTAGTACTCATAGATGGACCGAAGGAAAACACCAAGAACTCTATTTTTACAACACTGCCTACCAGCATCCCAT
>NW_015629520.1:903541-921954 GCF_001515625.1 Sinocyclocheilus rhinocerous
ATGCCTTTGTGTGTGTACGCGCGCGCAACTTGAGTTTATCTCTAAACGTGCATAGTGAAGAAGCAGGAATAATTGGCAATATCCACTATATCAAAACCAAGATATGAAAATTCGTGTGATATGTATGTATGTATATGTATATATATATATACACACACACACACACACACACACACACTGTAAAATATAGTATATATAGTATATAAAATATATATAATTTAATGGTAGCAAATTAATAATTGTTACATTAAAAATATATTTTACACAATATGTACAAAAATGTTTACACAATATATTTACACAACTGTCTGTACATTTTGAAACTGTGAAAATAATGCAAAATATCTTCCATTTCTGTTTTCAGCAGATGCTGATATTCCCAGAAAGGCCAAATATCAGTCCATCTGCACTGAATATATATTATAAATTAAATTAAAATATATAATAAATATTTTATACATAATTGTTTTTGCAAATATTTTAAACAATATTTACACAAACAAACAAATAAATAAATAAATAAAAGAGAGGGTCTACGCTCTAATCTAGAACTGTGGAAATAATGCAAAAATAATTTCAATTTCTGTTTTTAGCAGATCCAGACATTCTCAGAATGGCCAAAAATCAGACAAATATCATTCCATCTGCACTAAAATTATTTTGAAACAATTTTCTCTAAATTTTTTTTACTAATAATTACATAGAAATGGCAAGTAACACACATAATTAATCATGAAATTTTGAAGTACAAAAAGTTTTTTTTTTGTAGAAAGACTGAAACAGTATTTTTTGGTAAAACATACTCTTAATAATATTTGCTTTATCTATAAATTTTGTAAATCATGTTTTTACAGTGTGTACTAATCGAAATGTGTATTACTGATATTGCGTGTTATTATCTACTGATACCTTTTTGTTTTTTGTTTTTTTGATGAAGGCTCCATTACTGAGGCTAGTTATGTCTGAGACAATATACATTGTGTCAGTCTGAGATAATGTACTCTCAAATGCATAATATTTAACTTAACATTTGAGTGTTGCTTTTACAACTTAAATGTAGAAAATAGGCTAGGAGTCTCACTTTCAGAGAGATGCTCTGGTTCAGTATGTTAGTGATACTCAGAGAGAGCTGTCATCAAACATTTATAGGCCGGTCCCTGAAGACTTCACAGACGTCTGTCTGCAGTCTGTCTTGTACATAGTGTGACCTTTATTGCAGTGACCGGTCTGGGACGTTATGAAGTATGTATGGAGTATTTCTCCTGAAGCGTATGGTCTCATATGAGCTCTGATTTGGTTTCTGTTGGTCTTTGTGTGTGTGTGTGTGTGTGTGTGTGTGTGTGTGCGCGTGCACACTGTAGCTCATCTGGAACTGTGGCTGTAACTGATAGTGTTGTCGTGGTGATGGATCTTGAACTGCTGCTTGTGCACATGATGAATATGCAAGCACTGCTAATGAGGCTAATAAAGCAGAAAATTAGATGTCTTATTAGAGGTTATGTACTGTCAAATGCAAAAAAGAAAGAATTAAAAGGTGTGTAAGTAGTACTCATAGATGGACCGAAGGAAAACACCAAGAACTCTATTTTTACAACACTGCCTACCAGCATCCCATATATATCTGCATCTGTTGCTGAATCAATACTTTGTTTTATAATCGTTTTTATAAATTTATTTATGTTTATTGTATTTGTATTTTGTGTTCTACTGTATTTTTAATGTATAGTCTTTGCCATGAAATAGCCTGTGAAGCTGATGTGGCAATAAACTTAAATTAAACTGAACTGTTGCTGAGTCAGTTGATGAAGGAGATTTTTTTTAAAATGTTCAAATTTGTTTAAATTTAACACACACACACACACACACACACACACACTTAAGACTTATTTAATATTTGTCACATATTTATAATATTTTATAATATATATTTTACAATATTTTAAAACAGTATAATATCTTTATTGAAATTAATAGTTTATACACACACACATTCTTATTTAATATTTATTGTTACATGTATTTATAACATTTTAAAATGTAAATCATTGAAACCAATATACACAGACACGCACATACACTTTAATATTTATTGTATTACATATATTTTATTTGTATAGATATTATTTGAAATTATTTCAGTTAATTATGTTGCCTATACATACATAAAAATAGCAGCCCCCCCCCCAAAAAAAAACATATTCCCAATATATAAGCTACTAATTCAATTTTAGATGTAATTTTATCATTTTTATACACACACACACACACAGATTATTTATACAGATTTTAATTGATTATGTTTTGATATACATGTTCTATATATATATATATATGCCAGTATATAGGCTACTATGTAATTTACAGATTAGATAGATCTAGATATCTACAATAATCTACCATATTTATTGTTGTTTCTTTTGCTAAATATATTGTGGATTAACCAAAACAAAGGAAATGTCACTAAAGAAGCAGTCATCAACAGTCATCATCAGCGCAGTCAGCTTACCTTCATGCAACTGTGACCTCAAAGTGTCATTTGATGGATAAGCTTTGGACACCATAACTGACAGGATGCTGTTCTCTAGCGTTCACACTGAAAACTGCAGTTTTCAAGCCTGGCCCTGTTTTCCATGCTATATAAATATATGGTTAGAGGCCCTCTTTTCCTTTAATGGGTTACGTGTTGTTTTTGAAGCAGTATAGTGAAACAGTTCTCAGGGTGGTATTCAGAGATCGCATTTAAAGGTGACCCTAAAACACATGATGTTCATTACATGGTGACCCATGATAATCATTAAAACCAGCTGCTGCTTGCAGGCAAGGGACCCATTTGATAGAAGAAAAACAGGAGGAACTGTGAATGGTGTGTGGTGTGCAAAAAATCTTCGCTTTTCTGAGAATTACAGTGATTGCAAAAATGCACTGTATTTCAATCAGATTTCCTTATAATTATTATTTTTAATATTAATTATTATTTTATTATGTTATAGTAGAATTGTCTTATATGCACTGTGGTTTTTTTATTTAGTTAAAAAGTACAGTTAAATTACAGTTAAATAAAAATGAGAATTCTTTCCTTCCTATTTTCAATAAAAAAACAAAAAACAAAATTCTTAAGTAAAATAACTATAATTTAAGATTAGCCACAAAGATTTGCAATTTTGTTGATGCATGAAAATCGATTCATTTGAAGAATAATTAGTTAGTTAGCTTAAAGTTGCCCATTTGTGGCTATTTGGCCTAATGCAGTGCTGTCTTCACTCAATTAAAGTGCACTAATTTTAAGAAAAGCCACCAAACTGGTCTGGGATCAGCAGAGGGTGACTTCTGCTGCGGTATATATCACACAATCCTATGTGGCAATTATTTCCTGTACAGCTGTTCATAATCTCTAAATGACTTCTAAGTGCTGCTTAAAAACTTTTATCAACATTGAAGCACTTGTTTACTTCATGCTTTTCAAACATTAAACTGCCGTTGAGGCATTAAATATTTCTCAATGTGATCACAACAGTTCTTAGAAACCATCAGAAAGGCATCACCACACTCTAGCTAGGATCATTACGGCTATCCACTTCTCTGATTCTCTAAGGTTACTGCAATACCCCCCTTGAACTTCGACCATGAGCTAACAGTCAACAAAGACATAAATGCCAGGCACATAGACAGCTGTAGTTTGACAGATATACTTTAAATCAGCTATGTGAAGCTACATAACCTAACGCTACTCTGCACACGTTTTATCAAAGCAAATATTTAGGAAATGTCTGTTGGAATAAGACTGATATGATATTACAGAAATGTTAATATTAGAGAACAATATGGCAAATCCAACATACTAATTTTGCAACAACATACCAATTTTCCTGCCACAAGAGGGCATCGCTGAAATGTCTGTTTTTGTTATGCCCTTCAACATCTTGCCAAGTTAGCGCTCTTCTATATTTCTGTATTTTCTTATATAATTTCATGATCTTATGCATTATCGGGTCATTAAGTATAATCATTGTGAGATTGTGCATGTAAACATTTATTTTGAGGCTGAAAAAATGAAATAAACCGTGTTGACAACTAGCATGTCTGCTATTCTTTGCTTTATAAATGTTTCTGTTGTTTCAGCATGTGGACTAACTAACAGTTCAGCCAATATGAATATCTCTATGAAATGAATAGCAAAATAGCCAAAAACATTTCATTATAAATGATTTGTCTTACACCAATCATTCAGTCAGCAGGCCGCTTTCCATTAGAGTTTTATAGGATGTAACTAGGGATTATTGTGCCTAGCGTGTGAATGAGTGTTTGTAAGCTCAGTAAATTTGCTTTAGACCTTTTATATTTGCTGACCCAGATACCGCAAAGGCTGTATTCCGTCATTGGTATATCCATTATTGTCGTCTTTGCATCAAAAAAGCCAGAGGCATTTGGATTTGCATCATTTTAAATGATCATTAACCTATAACCCACATCTAATATCACAATTCTCACACAGAGTAATGGAAAGTCAAACACACACACATGCCTTTGTTTTATCAACCAAATGTTTTGGATTTCATTGCAATTTGCTTATCAGACTGGCCTTTACCTTTGCCAGCTTTGGGTTGCTTAGATTAAAGTGGTGTGGCTTGCGAGTTTCTATAGGAACCAGTAGCCTTGAAAGAAGGGCAGCCCTCTCTCACCACTCGAGGGTGTGTTCGAATAGCCCTTCTCCCCGCCCACAGTGCTGTTCTGCATAAAAGGCCAGGAGCCCTTCACATGAGTCACAAAGACAAGCTGGTCTAACAGGAGAGCGTCTGAGCCTGCTGGTTAAAGAGTTTCAGCTATCACCCTGAAGACCCTGTTTAATGCAGTGTATAGATCAAAGCCCTGTCTGAACAGATGCTCAAGACCTCCACTGGAGAACCAGGTACACAAGGTAAGCAGCATTCAGAATGTTTTAGCTACATGACACAAACTTTTGACATTTTAATTACTGCACAATTTTGGAATAAAACTAAGTGGACTAGTACTTGTGCAGACTTATAACTGCAGAACCTTCCACTTTCGCAGAGTTTCTATTCTGAGTCCAAACGGAATTCCCATGTGGGTTGTAGAGAAGATCCGAGTGTCCGTCGAAAGGACCAACCTGCCACTTCCCATAACGGAATACAGCTTCAAAATCGGAGACATCATGTTTGGAGACAAGTCATCCATTGACAAAGCCAAGAAAGTCTTGCTGTGTCCAAACATCATTACCCCGGACACTATCCCAGAGTTCTGCATTCCCCGCAAGATCTCAACTCCAGTGGAGGGCAAGAGTATGGAGCAGGGGAGGCCGGCTCCATGTATCCGAGTGTTTCTGTGTGAGAAGGGAAGTAGAAAGAGAGAGGTCATTGCCAAAGAGCTTCCCAATAACCATATAATCCAGGTGGAGAGTGTTGATGATGGGCCATTTGACAATGGCTGTAGTGATGAGGAAACCACCAATGCTGATCCTCATAGCCAGGCTGCACTTTCCCTGCCCCACTTAGCTAAAGCGCAAACCTGCTATGGTTTTTGCACCTTGCTGGAAAGTCCCCACACTAGGAGAAAGGAGTCCCTCTTCCACAACGACCCTAACTCGAGTGGAATCCCCTTGGTTCTTCCCCGGAGTAGATCGAGCACTTGTTCCAAATCTTCCCTGAAAGCTTCCCCCATCTTGTCATCTTCATCCTCCCCTTCTTCCTTCAGCCTGAACACTATTACTTCCAGACTTTCTCCTAAAGGCTTCGCCCTGCACCGACAGGGAACTCTGGATAGCGATACTACTTCCTCAGCAGAATCCTCCCCTTTCAGTTCTCCTCTCCTGAACAGATGCCCGCAAAAACCTTCTCTCCTGAAAGCACTTAACCATGAGAAACTACTCTACCGCAACCTCCGGAAGGTTGCCATGTCCAGAAACAATTCCCTATCAACGGATGAGGGTAGTTCCACAGACAACAGCCCCAGCATCATGAGGAGAGCATCTGAAGACCTTGTTGAACCTCTTCCGTGTGGGTTCAGCCTGGCACCTCCGGCTATCTTCCCCATGGACTTGGTTCTGCACCGGGAGAGGGTGTTGAAGGAGAATTTGGTGCCTGTAGGAAGGGACGGGACCTTGCGCCTTTCGGCAGAGTACTGCCCTGAAAACCAGAGACTGCGTGTCCGCCTCATAAGTGCAGAAGGCCTGTACTCACTGTCGGTGGACCCTAAAAGCATTAACTGCAGCGTCAGCCTCTCTCTCATGCCCGGAAAAGTCCAGAAACAGCGCAGCACAGTCATTAGGAAGAGCCGCAATCCGATCTTTAATGAGGACTTTTTCTTTGACAGTATACCGGAGGATGATCTCTGCCAGAGGTTGCTTCGATTCAAAGTCGTTAACAAGATGTCCACCATGAAAAGAGACTATATTCTGGGCAACTGTGATCTTCCTCTTACTAGCATTGTCACATTATAAATCCAACTGATCCAAATTGCTTAATTTATTGTGTGGGAGTGTGTGCATGCATGTATTTGTATGTATTATGTAAAGTGTTATTTATTGCCAAATCTGTTTATATGCCAAAGATTTCTTTTTTTTTTTTATTAAATGACAAAAACTATATCAGTCTTGTGGTCTTTTGTTCTCGACGGGAAGCATAATTTTAGGGATTCAGTCAACAAATAATCTTTTATTCATGATGAGAACAGCTGTGACTGAATCAAAGCACGGTGGTCTTAAAAGCTTCAGTAATGGCCTCCGTTTTTCCCTTGTCTCGTCTTGAGCGGCTTGATTGCCACTACACTCTGACACGTAGCTGTTTACATGTAACAAGATTTTTAAATACAATATACAAATTGATAAAAATGATGGAGAAAACACTAAACAATTGCTCTTGTGGCAGAAAAAAACATATTTGTATCAGTCAGAAAATGAGGCTGCTGTTTTAACTATTACCTTAGGCAAGATATAACTGGTAAAGTTAATCAATGGCTTCCATTTTTCCCCTCACAGAGGCATATTTTTGGGATTAAAAGTTAGTGGGGTGGGTGTTATTGGGGATTACAGTAGCAGCACCTGTGAGACTTCAGTAATATCTAAATGGTGGGGTTTACCATTCACTGATCTTTCATTGGAGGAGGTAAATAATAACAAGTCAGCACTGATTGCAAAAGAACTCCCCTTCTCTGATTTCCTCTAAGCCTGTTGTCCCGGAAAATTCCAGAAACAGTGCAGCACGGTCATTAGGAAGAGCCGCAATCCGATCTTTAATGAGGACTTTTTCTTTGACAGTATACCGGAGGATGATCTCTGCCAGAGGTTGCTTCGATTCAAAGTCGTTAACAAGATGTCCACCATGAAAAGAGACTATATTCTGGGCAACTGTGATCTTCCTCTTACTAGCATTGTCACATTATAAATCCAACTGATCCAAATTGCTTAATTTATTGTGTGGGAGTGTGTGCATGCATGTATTTGTATGTATTATGTAAAGTGTTATTTATTGCCAAATCTGTTTATATGCCAAAGATTTCTTTTTTTTTTTTATTAAATGACAAAAACTATATCAGTCTTGTGGTCTTTTGTTCTCGACGGGAAGCATAATTTTAGGGATTCAGTCAACAAATAATCTTTTATTCATGATGAGAACAGCTGTGACTGAATCAAAGCACGGTGGTCTTAAAAGCTTCAGTAATGGCCTCCGTTTTTCCCTTGTCTCGTCTTGAGCGGCTTGATTGCCACTACACTCTGACACATAGCTATTTACATGTAACAAGATTTTTAAATACAATATACAAATTGATAAAAATGATGGAGAAAACACTGAACAATTGCTCTTGTGGCAGAAAAAAACATATTTGTATCAGTCAGAAAATGAGGCTGCTGTTTTAACTATTACCTTAGGCAAGATATAACTGGTAAAGTTAATCAATGGCTTCCATTTTTCCCCTCACAGAGGCATATTTTTGGGATTAAAAGTTAGTGGGGTGGGTGTTATTGGGGATTACAGTAGCAGCACCTGTGAGACTTAAGTAATATCTAAATGGTGGGGCTTACCATTCACTGATCTTTCATTGGAGGAGGTAAATAATAACAAGTCAGCACTGATTGCAAAAGAACTCCCCTTCTCTGATTTCCTCTAAGCCTGTTGTTTCCTGCTGACCTTTGCAGGGATTATAAATACCCGGAGTAACTTGAGACAGAGATGGCTCATTCTCATCCCCCCCCCCTTCAAACGGACTTGCTGCCTAGGCCAAGGCTTGCCACCTAGGCAAGCATTTAGCATGAGCAGAAGGAAGGTTATGATTTTCCACAGATCTAGAACTAGTTAATTCCACTTAACTCTTGATCTTAACCACTTCTGATTCCAGATCGATATGAAAGACTGATTTCTGAGTATACTGATGAAACAGTCTGGTTTTGGGTCGAACGATAGTGGAATTCATCCTCTCATGCAGTTTGCACTTCAAAATGGCAAACTCCATTAAAAATAGCATAGAATTGCCTCAGTCATTAGTTACCAGTCACAGAATACATCGCATAAGAGACCCGGGAATAATAACTGTTTTTGTCAAACTCAGCCGTCTCTGATCATTTAACTTTAGTGTGAATATAAAGCGCTGTTTCCTGTGCAAAAGCACTTTGATCACATAACACCCTGAAGCACATGGGTTTGTCATGTGCTTCGCTGGCAGAACTGTCGCGTTTATGCATGTGCAGGAATACTTGAAAACAAAACCGTGTACAGCCTGCTCTGGGTTATGTGCACTCTTATTAATGATATCAATATGCAGAAAGAGAGATATTAGTAGAAATGAATGAAAGAGGGACGAATATAAAGCGCTGTTTCCTGTGCAAAAGCACTTTGATCACATAACACCCTGAAGCACATGGGTATGTGCTTCACTGGCAGAACTGTCACGTTTATGCATGTGCAGGAATACTTGAAAACAAAACCGTGTACAGCCTGCTCTGGGTTATGTGCGCTCTTATTAATGATATCAATATGCAGAAAGAGAGATATTAGTAGAAATGAATGAAAGAGGGAAGTCAGGCCTCTTAACATATACATGAAGAGCGTACATATCAATAACCATGAGAATATTCATAACATGCTTGACAGATGGTCATGGATGACTGTTTGAATCATTTAATTAAGAATAATCTAATAAGAGTCATGTTTAGAGGGCAATTAATTAATCAATTAACTCTATACATAATTAATTGTTGCATATATTTTTGGATTGTTTGCTTAAAAAACACAATAAAATGCATTAAGTTATTATTTAAAATGATAAAAAAATGCAGTTCTAAACTAGATTTTTTCATATTCTGAATAAACTTTGTTTGCCTGTGTAAAACATTCAATGCTAGGATGTTGTGAGTGGTTTCCAGGGTGTTGCTATGTAGTTGCTAGGGTGTTCTAGGTGGTTGCTAGTGATGTTTCTGTGTAGTTGCATGGCGGTTTCGTGTGGTTGCTAGGTGTAGTTCGGGTGCCTCTTTCAGTGTATGTTTTTGTGACTTTTCTTGTCTGTTTTATTGTCTGCCAGGCAAAAATCTAAGTCTAATCACGTCGACACATGTTAGTAAAATTGTATAATTATAATTCATTAAGTACCATAAATAACTACTGGAAATGCATGTAAAATCATTGAATAGCAGCACCACAGATTTGCTATAACTTATTTTCTTACTGCCACGGTGCAAGAAATGACACCCTGAATCATCCCTGACTGTGACAACTGCACAAGTCCTCTACTGTATATAGAGATGGTGGTTTTACCTTATTCACGATTTTCCAGAAAGTCCAGGTTTACTCTATGGGGAAAAGAGAGAAAGAGGTGACGGTTGCCAGGCAACTCCTTTCAGCATGGTTAGGCCCAACGTCTTGCCACGTCGAGCTCTGCACAGTTAGACACTGTCAACAGCAATCACTGCTATTTGTTTGGCCTTCCAGATGAATTAACTGTTCTTTTCTGTCCGCGTTCTACAGTGTAGAGCATTTTCTGATTATTGTTCAGTAGTATTGTTATTATGTTCTCAAATTAAATTATGCATTTGATTTTTGAGCAATCAGCCTGGCCGAGCACATCTGCTTTGGCATCAGTCAAAGTAGATTTCATTATCCAGCCGCTTATTTTATGCGTAATTTCTCTATTTGAAACCAGTGTTTGTGACAGGCAAAAACATTGGTTTGATCACATTATTTACTAAATACATCCACTGAATGTGTCTCTGCATTGGCTATCAAGAGTTAATTTAATTTATTAATGTCTCTTTGCTTGTATTTCCACTTAGCTAAGAGGCCCAAAGTACAGTTGTTACCTCAGCAGTCGATTTATTAATAGTCTGGCTGGTTGTTTTTAGAGAAAGCAGACAGGACCATAAACTTATATTCTGGAGTGATATGCATTGCTTTCAGCAGTGCTGATGTATCATTAGGAGCATCTGTTGCTATTTTAAGTCAGTGATATCTGTGGTTAAATATTAAGCTAAAAGCTCTTAGGCTCTTGGGATGAGTGCTATAAAGGACTGAGAAATGTGCAATGAAAATGCAAACTAAGACAAATATTAAAACATTTTGTCTGCCATTAGTTTTAAAGGTTAAATGTTAAAAGTAAAGGTTTTAAATGTATAATAATTTACAGCTCAACTGAAAATTTACAACACTACCATATACTGTATAGTGCATTTTAATCTCAGATAAAAACAAACAAAAAATAATTTAATACAGTTCCTTGTATAATTATCTTTTTGACCTTTGAAGGTTTAGAGTTACTAAATATGACTTTTTCAAATTTATATATTTTAATTATTTTCTGTGATTTTTTTTTCCCCAGGGACTTTTGAAAATTCCCTAATATTTGTAAGTTTTGAGGCATTGTCTTAAAGTAATAATTCACCAAAAATGGAAATTTTCGAAAAAGGTTCTCACCCTCGGGCCATCCCAGATGTAGATGAGTTTCTTAGAACAGATTTGGAGAAATGTAGCATTATACTTGATCATCAATGGATACTCTGCAATGAATGGGTGCCGTTAGAATGAGAGTCCAAACAACTGATAAAAACCATCACAATAATCCACAAGTAATCCACATGACTCAGGTCAATCAATTAACATTTTGTGAAGTGAAAAGCTGTGTGTTTGTAAAAAAACAAACCCATCGTTAAGGAGTTTTAACTTTAAACCATTGCTTTTGGCCAAAATATGGGTCCTTAATCCATGATAAGGTTTCCTCCAGTGAAAATGTCCGTCCCCTGTTGTCCTCTCACATCAAAATCCACTAACATATTTGTTATATTCATAACTGTTTTAGACTGCCTTGTAAACAGTGCTTGCTCTGTGCATATTTCTCTCCTGATTCAGACAAGATTACTTTTTCAACACGCAGCTTTTCACTTCACAAGATGTTAACTGATGGACTGGAGTCATGTGGAGTATTGTGTTGTTTTTATCAGCTGTTTGGACTCTCATTCTGACGGCACCCATTCACTGAAGAGGATCCATTGATGAGCAAGTGATGTAATGCTAAATTTCTCCAAATCTGTTCAGACGAAAAACAAATGTGAAGCGATGTGTGTGGCCAAGTATGGTGACCCATACTCAGAATTAGTGCTCTGCATTTATCCCATCCTAAGTGCACACACACAGCAGTGAACACACACACACACCGTGAACACACACACGGTGCAGTGGGCAGCCATTTTTGCTGCGGCGCCCGGGGAGCAGTTGGGGGTTCGGTGCCTTGCTCAAGGGCACCTCAGTCGTGGTATTGAAGGTGGAGAGAGCGCTGTTCACTCACTCACCTTTGGGTTATGAGTCCGACTCTCTAACCATTAGACCACGACTTCCCCAAATTCATCTACTTTCTACATCTTAACATGTCTGTTTAGTCTTTGTAATGACTGCATATTTAACAAAACCATAATTTGGAAGAAAAATGAACTGCAATAAATCCCTTTAAAAGGTGACGCAAAACCATTTAGGTGGTCTTGATCCCCCTGTCGGGGTTTATTTTGCGAAAACAACTGGTTCACTGCACTTTGTCCTTTACTTGAACATACATACACCACAATGGTTTTGAGTCTTTTCAGCAATTCATTATGACGCTCCTGTGAAAAGCCCCCTCTTGTGTTTTCTGTTAGTGACGTATGTGTAACCCCCTTCTAGTGCACACATGAAAGGGAAAGACCACCATGCTATTGTGTTTATTGTTCAGGGAGCTTGGTGCAATGGGTTTTCTCAGTCTGGGTTTCCTTCAGCATTTGCTGTGTTGCACCCACCGTCCCTGTTGCACATAGATCTGAACAATGTTTATGGCTTAACAGGCCATTGCAATAGAACCTGTGTGGGAGCAGATATAGCGGCCATCTTTGTATTCCATGTTGATTCAGCTGACACGGTTGTGTTACAAATGGGGATTTACAGGTGGTTCCCACTGCCTGTTGGCGGCTGATTGCTACGTGTTGGATTGCCTTCCATATCGAAACTGCTGTGAAAAGTGTGCCATGATTTTTCCAGGGCTTTTCCAGCCATTTAAAGGTCCCATATTGTCAAAACTGAAATATCCTGGGTTTTTTCACTTTTTAAAAAGTTGACGTCAGAACTACACGGTCACCGCCTTCAATCACCACCCCGAGCACCGCCCACCGTCCCACTCTCCTTTTGCCAAACCCCCAGACAACATCGCGTCCATCCATGCCATTGCTGAGCAAGGACAACACGGAAACATGTGAAAAGGTTAATTTTAACCACTAAACCAGATCGGCCGACCTGTAACGTTACACTCTCACTCAAAGGATGGATGATCTGACAGGATTGTTACTATGAGGTGGATCACATCTAACGTGTATAGTAAAGACAAACTCACTGTGTCTATCTAGTCATGATGAAGATGTATATACATTTCAATTTCAGCAGGCAACTATTTTTACAGCTACATTATTGTTCCAGCCACAATTAATCACAACAATGTATATACAATTACAAATGATTATATATAAATCATCAGTTTGTTGTTTTACACACATGCACACAGACATTATTTCATACACATCATAGTCGTGAGATGCAAGAAACATAGACATATGGCAAGAAATCTGTAGACACGCCCATAACAACAAAAGACTACTTTATTGAACCTTTTCTGATAAGAAATGTGCACTGCAAACGTGAGCATTTTTGACGATCGTTTCTGTCCAATCCACCACAGCTGTCGTTGTTTTTTTTTGTCTGGCAGTGGCAGCAGATATGCGATCAAATTTCTAATTTGAGGCTGTATTAAGTCGATTCTGGCACCCAACATCACAACAAGATGATATTTTAAGCTCCTTACGTAGCCGAATCTGCGCTGGTTTGAATGGGACGCCTCCAGTTTCCCCTTTGTTTTGCTGCCTCCAGCTAGAGCTGTGACATCGGCTGACCCTAGTTACCTGTGGTTGGCCTGGCCGTGCGTCACTCAGAAAACAACAGGCCAATCAGAAGAGAGGCTCATGAATATTAATTAGACAGGCCAAAATCGACCTGTTCTCAGCAGAGCTCCTGAGAGAGGAGCTGTAAAAATATATTGAGATGGTTTTTGGTACTTATACCGCAAATATATATTCTTAAGGACATCAAAACCTAAAATAAAACTCCAGAAAGGCGTAAAATTCGGTTTTTTGTCTGGCAGTGGTAGCAGATATGCGATCAAATTTCTAATTTGAGGCTGTATTACGTCGATTCTGGCACCCAACATCATAAGAAGATGATATTTTAAGCTCCTTATGTAGCCGAATCTGCGCTGGTTTGAATGGGCCGCCTCCAGTTTCCCCTTTGTTTTGCTGCCTCCAGCTAGCGCTGTGACGTCGGCTGATCCTAGTTACCTGTGGTTGGCCTGGCCGTGCGTCACTCAGAAAACAACTGGCCAATCAGAAGAGAGGCTCATGAATATTAATTAGACAGGCCAAAATCGACCTGTTCTCAGCAGAGCTCCTGAGAGAGGAGCTGTAAAAATATATTGAGATGGTTTTTGGTACTTATACCGCAAATATATATTCTTAAGGACATCAAAACCTAAAATAAAACTCCAGAAAGGTGTACAATATGGGACCTTTAAGGATTTAAAAATCTTTTTGTAGAGATTGCACTTACAAAGAGTCATTTGTAGCTGAAGAAATATTTTACAACTGAGCATAAATAGAAAAATGTATATTGGCCATAAAGATTTTAAGATTTTATTAATTCCCATTACTTTTCATGGCATGGAAGTAACACTTTTGAAATAATGAAGTTTTCATTATTCATACCTGATCTGACCCTTTTGTTAATGTAGTCAGGTTGATTTATTCATACTAAATTAATTATTTTTAATTAATTAATATTAATAATTATATTATATTATATTATAAGGCATAAGGATATATTTAGTCAAATTAAGTCAAATTATATATTTTTAACTAATTTTAGAAATGTATATTAACTTTACCACATTAATAACTTTTTATATTATAGCCCATTATTATATTATATTATATTATATTATATTATATTATATTATATTATATTATGCCTTTAATCATATATATACTTTCGATAAGGCTGTTATAATGCAATTGATATAAGGTAATAAATAAATGAAAATAGGAGGGATTTTGAGCACATTTGTCATATGCACAGAAAGTGTTTAGTGTTTCAGCAGAAATGTTTGAAGAACCCGTAGTGTTGCATTGTGTCATTCAGATCTTTCCAGAGCTTTGCAGAAGATGCTGTATTTATATGAATTCATGTCAAGTTGTCGTCTTTTCTGGACAGGAAGGCGGATCCTCTTTGGTGTCCAGCGAGCGAGCTGTTGCTTGGTTACGCAGGTGAATCTATGTTCCTGGAAAAGAGGAATATTATTCTAATTAACCAATTAAACGTCATACAAGGTACTTTATATTCTGAGTTTTGTTTTAGATGAACAAAGAATTAAGTAGCTAATCATTCATGCTAAATGACATCAAAAGAGGCTATGTGGTTGCTAAGGTGTTATGCAGTTGCTAGGGTGTTGCTAACAACATTTCTCCTCAAAAAACTGTATAATGTAATGCATCAACAATATCTGTAGAACAAACAGTGTGACACGAGTTACGTAAGTTTATACTCGCTAAGATAGTCAACTAGCTTCACCAGCTAAAGCAAACATGTTGTAATGTCTTTGTGCCAAGCACAGCGTTAGATAACTCTAAGTGCCTGATTAGGGAGCCAGGTATTGAATTGTCCTCTCCTCGGAGATGGCATACCTGGCCGGAATGTTCTGTCTGGCTAGTCACGCTAATATCAATGAGTTTAAAGTCAGGAGATGAGATGAACACCACAAGAACATCCAGAACAATTGCATGTTTCTATGCTTGTTACTAAAGTCCCAGTTACAACAGCACAGGACAGAATGATCACCATTATGTCAGTACCTTTAAAGCTTCGGCTTTGTCTTTTCCCAGAAAGAAAAGAAAACGTGCGTAGTGTGTGAGCTAATGCTAACAACAGGAAAATGTGAGTCTTATCTGAGCCTTGACAGGAGAAACTTGTAGTAAAGCTGACTAGCATGCGGTTCTGACGTGGATATTGAACAGTTTTAGCACCAAACATGATGTCTACATGATGATTTAATGCATAGCAACACCTCTGTTTTATGAAAACAAAACGATTAGCTTGTCACTTGTCCACCTCATTAATAAATGGACATATTGTGTGGACATATTTTCATCTTAAGCCGGTTATTAGCTATCGGTTATCCGTGAGAGCAGTGTTTATTGTGTTCGACATCACTGTCAGTCACATCTGGCTGTATTTGCACTCTATGAGAGTCAACATGGACTGCAATTGACAACTGGTAAATTTACTTCCTGTTCTCTCAAATGACCATGACATCATGCTGTTAGCAATACAGCTTACTGTTGTTTTAGGACCAGATCACTTTAATACCAAGACAAGATTGTGAATCTTGTCGCAAGGAGTGACCATTTCAGATGCCACTTTATTTGCATGTTTAATGAATCGTGGTTTTCCCTAAATGAACTTTTGGAATAACACTTCCTTCAGTGAATAAAGTAAAAACAGTCATTTACGGTAATGACTGTGTGCTTGTTTATCTCTGTTGGCCTCCTTCCATGCGATTCCAACAATGGAGGTGATACAAAGCACACTTTCCTTATCGTCTGTTTGTATTTTGATAGACTCTTGGCTTGGCTCTTCAATTAAACAGCTAGTTTATGTTTGAGGTAGCTTTGTTTGTTTTGATTGTGGTCGAGAGATTATTTGAGATCTGTTCAGTAAGTCTTGTGACATGGTGAAGTCACAGTCAAGTTTACTTTCATTTCTCCTGGTTAGAAAGATGAGGAAACAAATACTACATTTTAAAGGGGTCATATGATGCGATTTCAAGTTTTCCTTTCTCTTTGGAGTGTTTCAAGCTGTTTGTGAATAGATAAGATCCCTAAAGTTGCAAAGACTAAAGTCTCAAACCCAAAGAGATATTCTTTATAAAAGTTAAGACTCGTCTACGCCCTCCTAAAACGCCTCGTTTAAACACGCCCCCACATGTCTACATCACTGTGTGGGAAGATTTGCATAACACCTCCCAAATGTTCACGCAAAGAAAGAAGGCGTAACCTTGATTCTCGCTGTAGTATTGTTGCTGCCGCCGCCGCCATGGCATGGAGACGCTGTGTGTTTCGTTGTGAAAGCGAAACTACTTTGTTTGGCCTTCCAAAAGAGGACACGACTAGAAATCAGTGGTTAAGTTGTATTTACAACACTGTTCCAGAACAGTTCAACCCAAATATTCAGATGTGACCAAATACACAAAATAATGTTCTTTTTTAGCAACATCATATGACCCCTTTAAAGGGATAGTTCACCTAAAAATGAAGTGAAAATGTTCCAAACCTGTTTCATTTTTGAATGAACTATTCCCGTGTTTTCAAAAAAATTAAAAAATGTGGTGCTTACTGCATAGGGTCTTTTGGGTGGTTGCCAGGGTGTTGCTATGCATTTTACTATGCATTTGCTCGGTGTATTGTGGGCTGTTGTCAGGGTGTTGCTATGTGGTTACTAAGGTGTTTTATGTAGGGTTTTTGTAGCATATTGCTCTAAAGCTGTTAGGATGTTGCTATGCAGTTACTAAGGTGTTTTTCTTGTTTTTAGCACATGCAGTAATTAAGGTATTCTGAGCGGTTGCCAGGGACTTATGTAGTTGCTACATAAGTCCCTGGCAACTTAGTGTTTTCTGTTTGTTAAGCACATTTCTGAGGTATTGTGTGAGATTTGAAACTTATGGCTTTGTAAAAAAAGTCCAATCACTTAGAAAAATGATATCACACCTCTTCTCAGCAAGCTGCATGATTTGATGTACATTCATGTCCAAACAGCTTGGGACAGTTTATGCACTGAAGGTTCATATTTAGGGTTAGGTATGTTTGATTAAAACCTTTAAAGTAAAATAGTAATATAGTGATGCTTGTCGATAATAATCAGATTAAAAGCCTTGAAAATACTTATTTTGCATTACTGGGGATCATGAAAGAATTGGCATCCAATTATGCAAATATATCAGTACTCTGAAAACCATATCACAGCACATAGGATAGGATTGACTTTTTCTTCAGTTGTGTATCTTCCTTTTGTATCAGAAATGTAAAACGAAAGTTCCTTGCACAGTCTGTTTACACGGTTTGTGTAAGCCGTAATCATTTTTGTGCTTGTGCTGGGAAAGGGCTGCAACGCAAACCATGGATTTCCCCTGTGCAACTGCCTGCAAAAACACAGAGATCACAAGGTACTGCTTGCATTAATATAATCAGTGTACACAGTAAAAAATAAGATGTTAAATTGTATTCATCTTCTTGCTGCTTCTACTAAACAGCATTAAACATTACATACATATGACTTTTACACACACATACATTTTGTGGGCTAGGTTCTTTTGTTGGGACAGATTTGGATGTCTTTCAAATCCTAATAACATCTGACCTCAGCTGTAAGCTTCTGTAGGCCCTGCTCCCCATCAAGGGAGAAGCAAGACCTTGCAATTTAACATCAATTTATTTGCCTGTCGTGTTAGCCTAGTGGTGTGTTTACAGTACATTTGGAGTTAATTGAACTTGTCGGCCTTCTGTATATAGAGTCAGTGTGTCTTGGTCATTGAAAGTAATCAGTAGGCCACGGTTATGAGCGTAGCTTCATGTTCCTGCGTCACAGCATGGGAAAATGAATCGGCTCAGTCATGCACAATGTTTGAGGAGTGGCTTCCACATGGCAACCTGAGCCTGGCTCTCCATCTTTTCACTGGTCCTTGCTCTCCAGATAACCACTTGCATAGATGTTCTCGCACTCCCAAGAAGCTTGCATGGATGTCCCTCCATAAAAACACCCTGACTAATTCTAGGAACATTCATTGGCTGACTTTTACTAATT
>NW_015629520.1:922123-932586 GCF_001515625.1 Sinocyclocheilus rhinocerous
ATATATATATATATACAGTATATGCTACTTTGACACAATCAGTATTGTATAAAGCGCTATATAATATATATATACTGTATATATCACATCACTATGCCTTTCCTAGGGTGTTCTGGGTGGTTGGCTGTGTTGCTATGCGGTTGCCAGGGTGTTGCTATGTAATTGCTAGTGTTCTGTGCTTTTAGCACATTGCTAATTGTGGTTGCAAAAGGGTTTTGTGTATTTTATGGGTGGTTGCCAGGGTGTTGCTATGCAGTTGCCAAGGTGTTGCACAGGAGTTTAAGCACATTTTTGTGCTATTGCTATGTTGTTCTGGGTGGTTAACAGGGCATTGATATGCTGTTGCTAGGGTGTTCTGAATATTTTAGTGCATTTCTATGCAACTGGTAGAACACTGATATGCGTTTGCTAAATGGTTTTGTGTGGTTTTCTTGGTGGTTGCCAGGGTGTTGCTATGCAGTTGCTAGGGTGTTGCATAGGAGTTTTTTTAAGCACATTGGTATTCAGTTGCCATGGTGTTCTGGGTGGTTGACGGGTTGATATGCAGTTGCTAAGGTGTTTTGTATGGTTTTCTAGATGGTTACCATTTGTTGTGCAGTTGTTATGGTATTGTGGGTGGTTCACGGGACATTGCTATGCAATAATTAAGGTGTTTTAAATGTTTTTAGTACATTGCTAAATGCTTACTAGGGCATTATGAGTGGTTGCTTGGGCATTGGTAGGTGGTTGTTAGGGTATTCTAGGTAGTTGCTAAGTAGGGTTGCAAAGAGGCGGAACATTTCTGATAAAACACCAGAATGTTTGGAAACTTTCCAGGATTTTTTGGAAACTTTCAGAAAATTATAGCCTCTTTGCAACCCTGTTGCTAAGTGGTTGTTCTTCCTTTAATGTAAGTCATGGATGACAAAGATGCGCTTGAGTCTGATTACTAACTGGGCTTTAAATATTCTCATTTGTCTCAGTTTGCGACCTAACACTTTTTGCCCCGAGCATCTGCCGTTATTAACACCTTGTCAATTACAGTTCAGTTTTATATTGCACTTTGCACTCTGGTGAACCTTTCATAGCCTGATTCATATAATTGATTTTGCTTGGGGGTCACAATGTTCCTCTGTCGTGTTTATGACTTGATGACATGCTGACAGCATCATAAATCGATTGATTGTCCCAACCGTTTGGAAGCTAGTTTGAAGAGTTAAGCGTACTCTCCTATCTCTACAGTTCTGACCTCATAAATATCTTCTTTCAGCTTGCCGCTATCTTTCATTATTGCAGGTGTGAAAGACTCTGACAACTATATATGCTAACATCAAGTACACATACCAGTAAGTCTTAAAGTCTTAAAGGGAGAGTTCACCCAGAAGTGAAAATTCGCTGTTAATTTACTCACCCTCAAACCATCCAAGATGTAGGTGACTTTTTTTCTTCAGAAAAACAGTAAAGAAGATTCTTAGCTGAAGCAGTGGTCCTTGTTTTTGAGAATTAAAAAAAAGGATATCAAGGAACACAAATTAATACCCGTGGCTCCTGATGATATATTGCGTTCTTATGAAGTGAAACGATCGATCTGTGCAAGAAACTGAATTATTTACACCATTATTACCTGTAATCCAGATCCTCAGGTAACAGGGAAATACGATTCTTTTCCACAAACTGATTCTTTCAAACATTCGTTTCAATTAACTGGTTCAGTTCATTAGTTTGTTTACGCAATTAGATTATTAAAGTACCCAGTAATGATGTGAAATGTGGATGTTTTACATGCATATGAAGTGAATAACCTAGTTGTCATCAGCTCACCTTTTTACATAAACAATGAGAAACCATAAAAACTTCAGAAAAACCCTTCATTCAAGTGCTGGGTTCACGCATATGCATATCACGGGCTCCACAACTGTCAGGCACGTCTGAAAGTGAGTTTTGATTGAGTAATTAGTAGATCTGTGCTGCTCGAGCCGCAAACTGTTTCAGACGGTTCAGTCCGATTTGGTGAACTGGTTCAACTAGTTCACCAAAAAGAACCAGTTCAAAAGAATGATTCGTTCACAAACCGGACATCACTCTGGACTGTTTGCCTATGGATTTTGATATTTGTAAATATTGTTGAGTTAAGGCGGGCGTACACGGTGCGATTTTTGCTGTCGTACGAGCTCGCAGGCGATTTTTTTCACTCGGGAGAAAATCGCAGATGCTCGCATGGTCGCGGCTCGTGCCGTGTGAGAAGAATTACGGGCCGATTCGAGACGTTACGAGCACCTCCCGTCCTCCCGATAATTTTCAAACATGTCAAAAAAAATCGGATGCTGTCGGTTTAAATTCGTGGCGTATGTGCGGTTGAACGAGACGATTTGGCGATCCAGATTACACAAAACTGAAATTGCACGGCAAAATAACACATTGTCAATATTTTTTTGAGACCCCCCAAAAGTTCACAAATCACGTTTTCAGGGGAGCCCATGTCTTATTAAGGGGAGCCGAGCTCCCCCTAGCTCCCCCGTAGTTCGCACCCTGGTTTCACATCATAAGACTTCAATATATCGTCAGGATCCACGGGTATTCATTTTGTGTTCCTTGATATGCTTTTTTTATTCTCAGATATGGGCAGCCGCTGACTTGCGTTTTATCAACCACCGAGGACCACAGTTTCAGCTAAAAATCTTCTTTGCTGTTCTACTCAAGAAAACAAGTCACCTAAGTCTTGGATGGCCTGAGGGTGAGTAAATTAACATCAAATGTTCATTTTTGGGTCAGCTATCAATTTTAAAGGAATAGTTCCCTTTACAAAGCTCTGAATTCACTGGTTCTTCATTGAAAGTACTGTACAAAGGGATCATTAGGTTTGTTGGGCACATGTGAGTCTGGCACATACTGGATCCGTCTGGAGACGACTGCAGCTGGCCTGGGTTATGTAGTCACTGTAATCCTGACACACACGTGTCCACACACACATACACACTATGGAGATGACATCAACCATGACCGGCTCTGCACTTAACAACCATGACAAGATGCTGATTACAGTTAAGATCTAATTATAGCTATATAAACAGGATACACCTTTTAGACAAGATGCATGTGAGAAAACATATGAATGCAGATGTGAAGTTTTTGACAATTGTTTTGGAAGCTTTTCACCACCTGTGATGTCCGCAGAGAACAAGCATGCAGGCCTAAGGCTGCAAACACGTTACAGTCCACCATGAAAAAAAAAGTGAAGATTGTTTTAAATAAAATGTTTCTTTTTATGAATAAACAGTAAAAATAATGGTTATGGTCGATATTTTTAATATTGTTTTGTAGAGATTTGTTCATGGCATTTTAGAGTTAAATTAACACTTTTTTTATTTTATGTTCTTTATGGATTAATATGCCATAAAAACAAATATTTTCAGTTAGCAAGTGTCTAATTAAAAGATAATTAAATAAGATTAATAATAAGATTAATGGTTATGATTGATTTGATTTTTTAAATGTTGTTTTTGTTGTTTTATAGTTAATTTATACTTTTTTTATGGATTAAATAATATGCCATAAAAAGTGTCTAATTGAATGAAACATTATAGAACATTTTAGAAATCTTCATAATACTTTTTTTTAAAACCCAAAAATATACAGTATCTGTTTCCTGGTTTTATGTCATTACTGCAACTTTGACTAAAATCCAATATTAATTCAATGAATTTGTGTCAGATCACTTATAATTACCATCAAATAATAAACTCAGATGGAAATGTATATATTCAAATTTACATTTATTTATTTCATGTAAGATTGGATATTTCATTTATTTTTTTTTCATTTCCACAACACTGTTATTTCAAATTCACCTGATTCGTGTGATTTTGAAGTTAAAAATGTACTTTTTATTTTATTTTTATGATAGTATAAAACACTTAGTGCCAATGGCTGTAGCTAGTCCTGAGTGGTGACAGTTATAATTGTTTTTCACTAACGCGTTTGAAAATGTTTTTGCCACACAATCATTTCCGCAACATGTATATACAGTATATTAATTTGCAGTATACAAATACCTTGTATTTGTTTGTTTGTTTTTTTATTTACATTTTTTCCCCCATTTAAATTATTACTTAATTTTTTCCAGTCATCAGTGATGCCATGTACAGTATGTGAGGGATATTGTGGATATGATCATGGATATGACCTCACATTTTCCTTGCTGTATAATTAGCTCATTGTTTCTTTGCTCAGATGAACTCATGGGCGTTTTGGTGTTTGACCCTATAGGGGGTTGGATCAGGGCAAATCAGCTATACCTCCAGGCCACATCATTGCAGAACAGGTGCCTGCTGATGCCCTGCTTAATTGTGGGGAAGGATATTACATAATCATTTCTTAATAGCCATTAGACAGACTGCAAACAGCACCTTCTGGAGGCCCAGGGATCAGCCGATTATATGACATGGAAAGTCGGTTGAATTCCTGGATGACGGCAAACTCCATGGATGTTGATTCAGGGCTGACAAATAGAGAGCACTAAGATTACAGTAAGATCTGAAGTAAACACTTTTTTGTGATTATATTTTTATTTAAGCAGCAAAGCTAAACAATAAATAAATAATATTTATATAAAAATATAAATTAAACACGCAGTCATAATCCCAATTTCCATCCCTTTATTTAATTCAAAACACCAGACAGAAGCAATCACAGAGAGTTGCAAACAGGTAGAAGCAGTTCATCAATAAAGCACATAGAGCATAAAAGATCATCCCAAATTAGCATTAAAAAAGCACCTTTGTGCCCGAATGTCTTTTCTTTTTCTCTCATCCATGGCAACACAGAAAGGCTGGGAGAAAAAATTTAAATCCTACCTTTCATCTGAAAGGGACTTTAATCCACACTCCCACACTGACCATGAATATCAGCTGGGCTTTTCCCCAGATTTTATTTTATTTTATTTTATCATATATTATATCAAAATATTCTCATATATATTTATTTTTGAGTGCACATGAACTACTGACCAGCTAAGCACTATATATGTAACGTTATGTAATAATTACACGTTGACTGAAGCTACTATAAACTGTTATAAATAATCTGTGTTGACGTAGCTAGCTATAGCTAGTTGTTTTACAGGTAATGATTTTTTTTTTATTCCTGGCAGAAGACTTTCTGAATATCATGCTTGCCATCTGTTGACCACGGTGGTTTCTTATGTCAAATCACTTTCAGTAAGTCACTCTGGAGTATCAGATAAATACCATAAATGTAAATGAATCCCGAGAGATCCGTTTAGCAATGGGCATATGGCTGTATAAGATGTAAAATTGCTATATCTTAATGATATTTCCTTAGTCCGATACTAATTTGATTGCTCACTGATGGACCAGAGGCTGCTGCTCATTCAGGCTCACTTCCAGGCCCTGGTTGCATTCATGCATTTATGCATCAGCGTATACCAATGCCAAACCATCAGCCCTGCATGTGCCACAGCCCTCACGTGAGACTGGCACATGCACAAGATGATCATTTTCCAAGCCGTAATCACTGACAAACACCATATGCTGAATGCTTCAGAAGTTAAACACATAGCGATTTCACATGTTCCTCATTTCATAGAATGCTTAAAATACTGTGATTTTACAATTAGAATGACACTAGTTGATAAAGCGCAGCTCAAGTTGAACAATGAAAAGAGAAATAATGCCATTTGAAACAGCAATTTGCAAAATTTGACTTCCTCATATACTTTACAAAGTGCTCTTTAAACCAAATGAGTATTACACATTCAATGCTAGTGTAGTGTCCCATAAATGTTATTTAGCAGTATTAGCTGTTTACTCAGAACATGTGTTTGCCTGTTTTCACTTGTTTTTCGTTGTTCATGTAAATGTATTTAAGGAAGGAAGGAACTTTTAAAAAACCTAAAAAAAAACCGCATCTCAAAATCTTGTTTTTTCTGTCCTGCGTATTGCGCTTTTAAACGCAAAAATGTGTTCCGTGTAAGCGACCCCTTAGCGGTGCTTGCTAAATAAAAACATTACTATTGCTATTGCTCATACTTAACATTTGAGGTTTGAATACTTTTTTTTTTAACCCTAAATCACTATTCACACCGAAACGAATATTTGGTGCAATAAATATTTTAATTTGAATAAACGGGTTTTAACATATCTGTTTAGACTGTCATGAACATTCGTATGTCGTCAGTGCGACAGAATTCTTTTTTACAGAGAGGCGTTCTAATCCCTTTTACTTCACACTATGAAAAAAACTGGCCAACCAATGAAATTTGCATTTTTGGCCACATGCCCGGACCTGCTGCTGTTACATAAAACTACAACTTGGTGGCGCTCACAAAACCTTTCTTCTCCACAACAAACGGGTGTCAGAAACAGAAAGCGGGGTTTATGCGCAACAGATTTCTGTATTCTGTAAAATGGGTCTCGTCGCTTCGGGTTCATGTGTTTTGTATGTGCTTCGTTAAATATGGAGCTGTTTTACTCAAGATGCCTACAAATGTGATACCAAAGATGGTCATAACCAAAGTCCATCACATATGCAGTTTGATATCTAGAGGTTTTTTATTTGTATTTTTTCTCACTGAAATGTAGATATTAAATTGAATAAAACGGCACCAATAAAAACAACTAGCTAGGTTAGCTGATAACCTTAAAAAGCCATAGATATAGCCATTAGTTCATACGGCTGTTACCACTTTCTCTGACAATGAGACCTGTTTTCCGGGTTTGGTCAGGTGACGTTTGACATGTATCCTGTTGCACCGCACTTTGTGTACGCATTTTTTTTAAGCATTGGCCATTCATGCCAAACAATCATTATTAATGTGAAAAGGTAGTATTACAAGTATTAAACTTTGGTTTGTAAAGCCCCATTCACACCAAGAACGATAACTATAAAGATAACTATAAAGATAACGATATTAACGTCCATACCAGCGAATGATATCGTCTGTTTATTCTAAGCGCACGCACGTCTGCTGCTTTAAAGGGGTCATATGATGCTGCTAAAAAGAACATTATTTTGTGTATTTGGAAGACCAAACAAAGTAGTTTCGCTTTCACAACGAAACACACAGCGCCTTCACGACATGGCGGCAACAACAATACTACAGCGAGAATAAAAGTTACGCCTTCTTTCTTTGCGTGAACATTTGGGCGGCGTTATGCAAATCTTCCCACATTGTGACGTAGACATGTGGGGGCGTGTTAGAACGAGCTGTTTTAGGTAGGCGTGGTTGACTCTTAACTTTTATAAACAATATCTCTTTGGATTTGAGACTTTAGTCTTTGCAACTTTACAGATCTTCTTTATGCACCAAGAGCTTGTAACACTCCAAAGAGAAAGGAAAAATTTAAATTGCATCATATGACCCCTTTAAATTCTTGAACTCGTTAAAGCAGGATGGATTCTGATTGACTTTCAATTTTTTATCGTTCATCAGCTGGAGAAAAATCGTTTTGAAAGTGATTCCAACGATATCGTTTCTTTTTGTCTTTATTGTTATAGTTGTGGTGTGGACTCTGCTATTCTTTAATATTAGGAATGATTTTTAGAACTATATCTTTATCGTTATCTTTATAGTTATCGTTCTTGGTGTGAACGGGGCTTAACTCGTCCCTACAGACATGAATCATACTGTAATCGTGCTAATTGTTGCGGAGAAGTGTGCTATAATTTTCTACACAAATTATTTCTGTCTAGCGGATGACAAAAACAGGTAAATCCCCCTAAAAAAACACACCCAGAACACCTTATCGACTACATAACAACAACATAGTAGTGGGTTTTATGTATACTAAAAATTTATTATCGGAGTGCTAGCATTTTACTTTATGAATTGTTGATGTTTTTTTGCGCAGTTTGCAAAAAGATGACATATAATTACAATAGTATGCCACATAAGTATCTCTCTCACTGGCCTTGTTGTTAAAAACAAGAGACACTGTGTCTCTCAAACAAGGCCAAAGACAAATAGTGGGACTGACTCACCTATATCCAGGTGGCTGACATCTGATCCCCATACTGTGCTGCTAAATGAACGATCATCATTGCCAACGGTCAAAAACAAAAAACAGGATTGCCAACTCACCATAACAAAACAATATGCGACAACAAGTTTATTGTTATAGTTGCTTAGCATAAACTAATTGGGTTAGTGACACTAAAGGCCCTCGAAGTGGCCTTAGAATAATGATTAGCTTTGCTAACGTTGTTTAGCGCCCTTGATCTTCTCAAAAAAGCTGTAGGAGGGAAATTTTGTTCTACAGTGAAAGGTTTTGAAGTGTTTTTTTCCGAAACACTCAATAATAAATTGTGTTCTCATGCGTCAAAAGCTAATGGACAACAGCTGAATGAATGAACGCTAGTTTTTAGCAGCAGTAATCTCAATAGGTGCTAATCTGGTTTTCAGACTGCTACAGCTACCACTGAATGTAAAATTCAAGAGGACTTATAAGTGGGATAAGTATGGTTGGTATCACTTTGTGATGACAGGCTGGTGAAATTCATGAATTCAGAACAACCTAATTTTAGATGTGGGGGACATTTATGATGTATTAAAACCTTGAGGGCTCAATGAAATGATGCTCTGAATTCTTTAGAAGGAAGAATAAGTGAATAAGTGACCCCGCCCCCCCCTCCGGCCTATTAGAATCTTTTTTTTTTTTTTTTTTTTTTCTTGGTTTTTAGTTCCCAAACCTAGCTGACATTCTCATAGTAAATGACCTACAAAAGTCATGTGTTTTCAGTGAATGCCAGAATGCATTATACTATATAATGTAGAATAAGATGTTTGTTTTATAATAATGCGCTCAATACTTGAATGGATATATGCTTTTCTATGGTAGCAGCGACCCCTAGAGGACGCAAATGGAACTTAATTCAAATAGACATTTTTGGGACAATATGCCCTAGTATCAGTATTAATACAACTAATTATTTTGCAAATATGTAAATTAACTAGTGGTTGTTTCTGGAAACCTGAATCCTTTTTCATGCCTGCACTGTAAACCAGATAAGTTGAATTTACTAAAAAACTTGAGGAACTGAGGAAACAGGAAACTGGTTGCCCTAAAAAAATTAATTATTGTAAACTTTAAAAATTCAGTTTATTTAACTTAAAATGTTTTGTAATATCAATTAATTTGCAGTTATTACACCTAGTATATTTAAGTTCAATATACTAATTTCCAAGTTAAATCTATATCAGTTGTTTTATTTTTACAATTTGTTAAACTAGAAAATTAAGGAAAAAGTAAAATAATAATAATAAAAATAAAGGAACGTTCATACAATTTTCTGTTTTATTATTCTGTTATAATTCAATTCCAAATGTTAATTTGAAAACCCAACAAAACATGAATTTTTCATATCCTGAAAACATTTCCCCATAAAACATGAAAAAAATAGTTTAACAAATTAGCTTATTGTTACATATACAGTATATCTCAGAATCAACAAACGGCATCAAAACTATATGGTTTGTTTCCACTCTGAGTTCACAATATTGGTATTGAATTTTGGGTGCCAGCTCACCTTTTCCGAGCTTGAGCGTTACCTGCTGAATAAAATATAAAGTGCTTTTCATTCACTTTTCATTCACTGCAGGGAATAAATCAGTCTGAAAAAATGGACATAGAAGGCCTGAGATTGGTCAGTTTATCCATTACCAAACTTTCTTCCAAGATGATTCCCACTCTAGATGGGTTTAGCTGTGGACTTTCTTGACCAACGCTGAGGATTCTTACTGGAGTCTGTCTTGTCAGCTGCATCCTAACAGAGGAAGAAACAGATCGACAAAGACATTATCAAGTCAGTTAGATAATGCTGTTGTCAAATACTCAAGGTCATATGCTGCGTTCACACCATGTAATAATTACTGTAATTCTGAGAGGACAACATTGTGATGTTCTACTCTGAGCTGTTCATGTCCTTGGACCGGGAATTATGCAGAACAGGTCTCAGTTAACCCACATGACACACTGCTGATCTGGAGTTTTGGTGTGAAGGTGGGATAAGTGTGCATTGTTTATGCATAAAGTGATTTAAATATATGTACATGCCTGATGTGAACGAGGAAATTGTTCTGTTCTTGGATAACTTCCATGTTTGAACATATATAGACCCGGTTCCACAGACAGGGCTTAGATTAAAGTCACCATGAAATCAAAATAGGAAATTCTTATTTTTTAATGGAATACTGTAGTGTTTATTATAAATAATTTATCCGTGCACTTCATTATTTTTTTTTAACTCATGTGCCCTCGTAATCTTTAATCAAAAATGTTATCCTCCCCTCAAAATGACTCCTCTACTCTTCTGGTCACGAGCTATGGCGAAAGGGCGGAGCTATCTGGAACAGATATTGTGTCAGTGACGTTTGGAATAAAGGACGGGGAAAAGCTGAAGCTGATGCTTCACTTTATAGCACTGACACCAGTCATAAGGGAGTACGTTACCCCTAAACATTGAAAAGA
>NW_015629520.1:932753-933708 GCF_001515625.1 Sinocyclocheilus rhinocerous
AAATTCTTATTTTTTAATGGAATACTGTAGTGTTTATTATAAATAATTTATCCGTGCACTTCATTATTTTTTTTTAACTCATGTGCCCTCGTAATCTTTAATCAAAAATGTTATCCTCCCCTCAAAATGACTCCTCTACTCTTCTGGTCACGAGCTATGGCGCAAGGGCGGAGGTAGGACATCGCAAACTAATTTTTTTCATGAATATGACTTAACCTGATGGAGGACGCGCTCGGTCATTCAGGCAGTCTCTCTCTCTCTCTCTCTCTCTCTCTCTCTCTCTTGTGCGCGCTGTTTAGGCATGTTTTGTGCCGTTGATCGTCATTGTCATCCTTAATAAATAAAACATTTACTCATGCTTGGGTGTCGGCTGTGAATCCAGTGGAGAGAAATCCCCCACAACTAACTGCAAACTGGCATTCAGATCTGCCTCCATTTTGTTAGCAACGCCCCAGCTTCCAACGATCCAATCAATTCTCGAAGGACGAAATCAAGTCCCGCCCTCTCATTTCAGATGCGTTTCACTTGGATATACAGTCACAGTAGAGAAGAAAAGACAATCGCAACTTCCGTTTCATGCCGACTTTAAAACTACTTCTGACTAGCAATGCAAACTCATGTTGTGATCTGTTTCCGTTTCATGCCGACTTTAAGCCAGGACTTGGCCTTAGTTAAATTAGGATATTTAAATGGCTTTTATAAAAATGCCTTAAAAACTATACTGGTGTGATTCTTGAGACGAGACAATGGCACTGATATATTTTAAGATATGTCAGTACAAGGTATTTTCAGTTAAAGGGTTAGTTCACCCAAAAATGAAAATTAGGCTGTGTTTTACTCACCCCCGAGGCATCCTAGGTGTATATGACTTTCTTCTTTCAGACGAATCCAGTCGGAGTTATATTAAAAATTGTCCTGGCTATTCCAAGCTCTATCATTGCAGTCAGCGGGTGTT
>NW_015629520.1:933964-948767 GCF_001515625.1 Sinocyclocheilus rhinocerous
ACATTAAAGTGATTATTACATTTGAATATGGATATTTTTCTTACAAAAACGCATAGATTCGCTACAGGCGGCCTTTGTTCACCCCCCGGAGCCGTATGAGACATTTTTTATGGATGGGTGCTTTTTATTCACTTCTTTTGGACTGAAGCACTGCAACACCCACTCTAAAAAATAATTCAGTGGATCTGTTGTCACTACTTAATTTAATGCATTAGTGCAAGTTAAAAATTCAAATTTATTGATTTAATATGCCCGCTGACTGCAACGATTGAGCTTGGAATAGCCAGGACCATTTTTAATATAACTCCGACTGGATTTGTCTGAAAGATGAAAGTCATATACACCTAGGATGCCTCGGGGGTGAGTAAAACACAGCCTAATTTTCATTTTTGGGTGAACTAACCCTTTAAGCCAGCTCGAACATGCATTTTAGTCTGGGACTAGCCTTAAGCCTTGTCTGTGAAACCGGGGGATGTTTAAATAGCTGTGCTCTCTTTTCACAGTTATGAGGGCCATACTTACACTTCCAAAGCATCTCTTCCATTTTCTCGTCCTTCCAAAACAAGATAGTCATTAAGAGGGCTGTGAACCTAGATAGAACAGAAGTATATCCATCCGTTTTTGTATATATACCGTTAATTAACTTAAACTTACTCTTTCAAACAATAGCGATGTCGAAATTAAACGTGGTTGTTAAATTATTGCACTAACCATATTAGCACCATCGTCTCTCCTCCGCTGGAAGCACGTCTGCTTTATGAGTAAAACTAAATTTACACTCCTCACACTACTCTCCTTATTTATTATGGATTTTCATAGTAGTATATTTACTTATTACATCTTCACCTGGTTCAAAAATAGATGCAGCTGGCAGAGAATTATACTCAATCCAGTGTTTCATTGTTCATGCACCATACAGAAAAGCTGTATTTACATGCATTTATGCTTGTCTTTTTTTATACTCAAGCCCATCTTAGGAAGGAAGCATATGAAACCATATCATGTCCTTCTGATCTGTCACCCACCCCACTATGCTCAAGCAGACGGTCAAACCACCGCTAAAGAAAGTGCTCGAATAACATAAGTATCATTGAAGCGTGAGTGGAAGCTATTATTGGAGATGTCAGGAATAAACCGGGGAAAGATGTGCCGACGACATCCAGACATTTGTTTCACAATAGCGTGGTGTAAAGTGGCCTTTCTCAGCATAATCAGGTGCTCAGAGAGGCAAAGAGAGGCTCAAGGTGGGGCCGCAGCAGGTGAAGAGCTTTAAAGTGTTGTTGCTAGAGCTCCCGTTGTGAATTCTTCCTTATTTTACCCTCTGTGGTTTTTCAAACCGACACACTGAATTTTTTGTACAGTGTGCCGGCTCATGTACATGATTCATGGAACTCACTGTATTACATAATGCCAGTTCTATAACGGGTTTTGATATTGTGAGTATAATTTTCTTTGGAAAGGCCACAGCAATTAGGTCAAACGTGAAAAATGATGCATGTATGTTTAACAATGGAGAATTGGAACAAAACCAAGGAGAAAGCTATCTGTTAGCATTCTATAATACCAGGAGTAAGATTTCTGGTGCAGGAACACCAGAAATACATGCATTTTGAGTCCCAGAGTGTGCTGCATCTACTTATGTTAACTAGGCGTAGCTAATTAGCCAAAACTAGGCTTTTTGGACAAAACAGGCTACAGGACTGTTTGTTGACAAATAATTTTTTAATGAATCTGTTTACAAACAGCCCTACTAAACATAACTGTTAGTGGGGCGTAAGCAGACCATATTAGTGAAATTGTAAAAATTCATACAATTTAGCCACCATTTCGCCAACATGTAAAATAGTTAATAGTTTCAATAAAATTATGTTGAATATGGACATGTTGTAATCTACACAAATTTTGTGAGATTCATCCATAAAAACCTAATTTTGTGGCATTTTACAATGGAATGGTGGTGAAAAATCACATTACACTGATTTTTTTAGAAATTGAACCATCTGGTTGAACATAGACGGGGGGTAGCTAATTCTGAGCCTTGGAGTTGGGCTGCTTGCTTGAAGCTCAATATGTCTTAATGATAATTGTGTTGACTCATGGGTAATGTGAAATGGTCCAGAAAACATGTGTTATGGTGTGGGATGTTGTTTTTAGTAAAAGGGCTGTGCTATCTTAAATGGCCCTTAATGTTTCTGCATTCAGCTCATAGATTTCTGAATTAATGGATGCAGCTGAATTTTTATTGTGGATTGACATGCACACACATAATTTAAAAAAAATGTTTTAGCTTGTACAAAATAATTTACGAAAAATGTACACTTTTTTTTTTTTTTTTTGTCCATACCATGAATTCAAAAATTCCATACCAAAATCAAAAAGATTTTGGGCCCCTTTGACTTTCATTGTATAGATAAAAACAGTACAAATATTCTTCAGAATATCATCTTTTGTGTTCTGCAGAAGAAAGAAAATCAAACTGATTTGGAATGACATGAGGCCGAGTAAATTATGTCAAAGTTTTTATTTTTGCATGAACTATCCCTTTAAAATTCTGTTTCTTCTCTTTAATGTAGGTAATATAACACTAATGTGAGCGCTACAAACAACAAAGTAGGCTTAATGTTGCATGATAAAGAAAGTAAACCGTTTCTTACAGTTTCTTTTGTTTTATGGGCTACTGTATATGTATAGCCTGCTCTGTGAATCACTGTGTGGGAGAAGAAGCTTATTGCATGAGACAACTAGCCAAAACACACACCCACCCACCTACCATCGAAGCCATCGTTGTGACTACACTTTCAGCAAAAGACACAACAAGGGGGAGGAATCCATGCCACACTCATCTGAAAAGCCTTTTCAGTTGCAGCAATTAACGTAATTTAGACCACACTGAGAACGCAATACTCAATCCTGCTCTTTCAAATGAGGAAGGCTTTCACTCACATGAATACAAGGAGCTACAGTGGTTTCTCCTACGCAAGTCATTAAACGCTGTATCAAAAGGCATATACACACATGGCGGTTTATTGAGTTATTGAGCCACTTAAGTGCTTTGCACAAGTATCCAAAGCCTTAACTGAATTTTATTTTACAGTTTAATTGAATTTTAAAAAGTTTTGTTGAAATTGAGTTTGATATTTTTAGTTTTAAGCACTAAAAAACAAAACTGATTATTAAACGTGACATTGCTTTGTGTTCTTCAAAGGGTTAGTTCAGATAAAGTGTTAAGATAAAAATGTTGTTTCAAAACCATATGACTGTCTTTCTTCTGTGGAACACACACACAAAAAGATGTTCTGAAAAACATATTCCTTTTCCCCCCACACGATTAAAGCATATGCTAAAAAAAAAATGTGGTAATCACGTCTCATCCAATCACAGCACAAAATGTTCATGCATCCACACCAGCAGATGTCAGTACAAATTCCAAGACTACATGGATTAAATATGGTGACTAACATAGTCCACTGAATGAGTGAATGAAAACGAGTGAGTGAATTCTTGTGCACACCATTTTGTTGGAATTCTGCATTACACACACTTAGCATTGGTAGACTTTAGTGGATAGCTGTTCATGTTACATTGGCTGTACATGCGTCATTTGAGGTGCATTATGGCATTGAATGAGTGCACTTATTATGCATCAAACAAATAAATTGAGAGATTATTTGTTCTTAACTGATCAGTTATGTAACATCTAATGTAAATTAGAAAATCATATAATGATAATATACAACAGCCACGGTCTCTGGAAGAGGTTTGGATAAGTGAAATTTACATTCTCTGTGGTCGAGTGAGCAGTCTGGTGGAGGTGACTTCTTCCACTGGTTGTGCTGGTAAAAATGCAGTGGGGAAAGGCACAGGAATCTGTTTCAAGAGCCTTAAAGACAAAGCGCTATAGGACGCTGATCTCCTGGAGCACCAAAGTGTCCTAAAATCTGGAGTGCAGACGTGGCCCTGGAGTAGGTGTAGAAGGTCTTTAGTCTGGAACATGCAGACGAAAGTACCTTGAAGTGAAGGTTGCTCACTGGAGCTTAACCTTGTTGCAAATGTTTGTATGTCTTCTGCCTCTCTGGGCTAGAGACCCAGAACTTCTTCAATCCGCTTTGTCTCTCTAGAATGGAGACTCAGGGTGTGCTGCATCGGTTGTTGTCTCGCTGGACAAAGACTCTGAACGCAGGGTATCTCTTTCCTCGCAGGCTGGAGGCTCAGATCATGGTCGTAGCTGTTGCTGCCTCAAAAACTGGAGACACAGAACTTGGTATCTGTTATTTTCTCGAGCACCAAAGTGTTCTAAAATCTGGAGTGCAGACGTGGCCCTGGAGTAGGTGTAGAAGGTCTTTAGTCTGGAACATACAGACGAAAGTACCTTGAAGTGAAGGTTGCTCACTGGAGCTTAACCTTGTTGCAAATGTTTGTATGTCTTCTGCCTCTCTGGGCTAGAGACCCAGAACTTCTTCAATCCGCTTTGTCTCTCTAGAATGGAGACTCAGGGTGTGCTGCATCGGTTGTTGTCTCGCTGGACAAAGACTCTGAACGCAGGGTATCTCTTTCCTCGCAGGCTGGAGGCTCAGATCATGGTCGTAGCTGTTGCTGCCTCAAAAACTGGAGACACAGAACTTGGTATCTGTTATTTTCTCTGTGGACAGGAGACTCAGAACGTTGAATTTATCTGTTAATGTCTCTCTCCTTACAAGTCTGAGCCTCAGAACAAGCTGTTTCTGTTAGTATCTCCCACCGTGCTGGCCGGAGACTCAGAACGCTGGTGATCTGTTTCTGTCTCTCCCCTTACAGGACTGAGACTCAGAACGGTGTATCTGCTATTGTCTCTCTGGACGGGAGACTCAGAACAAGGAGTGTCTTTTGGAAGGGTACCTTTATCCCTTTCCGATGAGGGGGAGATTGCAATTTGGCGCTTCTCCATTTCCGTGCTGTGATTCGCTGTTTCCATCAGAGTGAGGGGACATGGTGTGGCTCACTCTTCTTTCCTCCTGTGGAACTTATTTACATAGTCCAAACACAGTCCTGTCCTTCCCAGGCTTGGTACCAGAGGTCTGTCTCCTTGCCCTATAAGAGATGTCTGACTGCTGTCCTAGCATATTTATCTGATGACTTTGGACAGTTTGCTTATGTTGGTCCACCAAGATCCAATCAAAATGTAGCAAACCTTTGTCCACTGTTGTGTTCAGAGAGGGGCCCCGCCATAAACTGGGCCCTGGAATGTGCTGTTCACTACACTGTACAAATTACTTTTACACTACCATTATGGCCCTTTAATGACCTGATTTACCTTTTTGAAGCTTGAATCTTTAAATCTCTTCATTTTTGTTGTACAGAAGAAAGCCATATAGAATTGTAATCACATTAGGATGATTATACAATGCCAAGTTAAAATTTTAAGGAGGACTGTCCCTTTAAGTGGCACAATTTTCTAGCTGTTACCTCTACCTGTGGAAAACATAAAATTTCTGCCACACGTTCATACAAAATCCCTAGGTAATTGATAATTGTTGACGAAGGATAGCTGTAAAAGAACACTGAAGTCTGTTCCAAACAGGTTAGAAATAAAGTAAAAACTAATGCATGAATTAGGGAAAGATTAAAAACAGTATTATAGTGTTTGATGCCCCAGTGGGCCCAACATATTGGGTTATTAGGAAATGGAAGCTATATCAAACCTCCCAGACTTGTGAGAGAAGCCACAGAGAGGCCAACAATAACTTTGAAGGAGCTCCAGAGTTCGGGAGCCGAGAGCAGAATAAAGGTGCAGCAGTCAAGCATGCCAAGAGCTCTGCATAACATCTGAGGATGGCACAAAAGAAGCCATGACTTTAAAAGAGCCATGTGGAAGCCTCGGAAAAATGATGAAACAGCCTCTGAATATTTTTGCAAGGCGCTGTGTATTGCTTGGTTTATTTTCAAGTGCAAGATATTTGTCTACCCTTATAAAGTACTGTGACAGTACCAAGGCACTGTGATAGAATCTGATAGTAATGCCATGGTATTTTTATATATACCATAGAACTGAATGATCTCTACATTCATGTACAGTACATGGTATTTGCTTGGTACTTCAAGGTAAGACAATGATTTTTAGTGTTATTTATTTCTTAATGTCATCTTAGTAAAGAATAATAGTTCTGTGTCTTTTGATCCACATCTTTAAGTATGGTTGGAAAAGCATCAAAACAGGAGTGAAATTGGGTTGCCATAAAATCTTTCATAAAATTTCATAAATACTCACAAAAATGTGTCTTTCTTTCACAATATATTTTCCATGCATGCCCAGGTCTGCTAATTTAATCATTCCATAAAGCAATGCATGAGACAGAGCATCCCTACAACATTGCTAGTTAGTTTTTAAGGTATTCTGTCTGGTTTCTAGATCATTGCTAGATGGTCGCTAAGGTTTTCTTAGTGGTTTTTAGGGTGTTCTAGGTAAGGGGTACCTAGTCTTGCTCCTGGAGGGCCACTGTCCTGCAGAGTTTAGCTCCAACCCTAATTAAACACACCTGAAACAGGTAATCAAGGTTTTCAGGTAATCCAGGGAGGTGTGTTGGAGCTGGTTATAGCTAAACTCTGCACAAATTTGACCCTTGAGGAGCAGGATTGAGCACCCCTACTCTAGTACTGCTTTTCTTCCGGGGCTGGTGCCGGAGCCCAGTTGGGAAACGGGCTGCACTTTTCCACTCAAAAAAATCCTGGGCCGGTGCCCAGATCCTGGTTCCGAACCAGCCCCAAAACCTTGCTGGTCTCGAACAAGGGAACCTATGATGTCAGTAGGTGGAGTTTGCTCTACAGGCCGTAGTTTGAAAGGTGTCATTTTAAAAATCGGTATAGGTGGCTGCTAGGGCATTTTAAGTTTTTCTAAGGTGTTCTGGATGGTCACTAGGGTATTTCTAGATCCAGTCCTTTTTCTGGACAGACACTGTCCTGCAGAGTTTAGCTAATCAAGGTCTTCAGGATTACTAGAAACCTCAAGAACATCCAGGAGCAGGATTGTTCTAAATGAAGTTTCTTCAAACCCATCCCTGGAGGTCCACTGCCTTACAGAGTTAGGTAAGTTTGATCAGGGTTTGAGGTAAACTCTGCAGGGCAGTGGCCCTCAATGGATAATTTTTGAGGGTTTTCGGAACCCTGTTATAAGTGGTTGCATAGGTGTTCTTGGTGGTTTCTAAAATGTTCTGGGGGATAGCAAATTGCTAGGTGGTTGTTAAGATATTCCTGATGGTTTCTAGGACATTGCTAGGTGGTTGCTAGAGCATTAAGCTATCCTGGAGCTGAGCTAGTGGTGCACATTTGTACAAGCCCTTATGTGACATCATGAGAAATAGTCTCATGTGAGATGCCAGAGTTCTGATGAACAGAACAGCATGAAATATTGAGCACTTCAGTGCGAGAACCGAAATGTGGAAAGTCAGTCAGTATAAAAACATTTATTGAATTAATCATACATTGAATGTGGTTTAACAGCATGAGTGTTAATAATGAATGTCTGGACTGTCTGGTCTGGAGAGGATCTTTCATAACCCGCTGAGGCACATCAGGTGAACTACTCCTGTAAATGTCACAGTTTAATAAAGGTTATGCTGCTAATGTAGGGCAGTCTACACCCTGTCTAACCTGACATACACCTACGTGTTCATTAGTCATATTTTGACAGGTTCATCTTATCTTATTAGTGGTGCTTGCTATGGAAGAAAAAAAACAATTAAAAGATAATTGTAACTTAACTTTATATCTCAAAATTGCAACTTAATTTATTGTAAGTTCAATGTTATCTCACAATTGTGACTTTATACCTCGCAATGTATCTTCATATCTCACAATTGCCGCTTTTTTCTTATAATTACAACTTTATATCTTTATATCTGTAACTTTATATTTCACAATTGCATCTCTATATCTCATAATGTGACTTGTCTCACAATTGCGACTTCATATCTTGTAATGTAACTTACAAGGGTTGTTGTGGTTCCTTTGAGTTTACAAGTCGGAATTCCAACTTGATGGGGACTTGAAAGTTTGTACTGGGAATTCGAAATGTCCAACTTCCAAGTACAAATGGAATGCACCAACAGTTACCTTTTATTTTACTCCTTTTTACTGTAAGGCTGAAACACACTTTAATAGATTGCTTATACTTAGGGTAAGTGATCTTAACACACCCCTAAAATTATCAATGCATGTCAATGCCCTTGTAACAACAAAAACTTCTTAGCGCCATGGTCATTGCAAGGATGTGGCTAAATAGTTGCTAAGCTGTTTTGAGTGGTTCCTGTGGTTTTTAAGGTGTCCTTGCTCATTGTTAGGGTGTTGTTAGATGGTTATTTGAGTGTTCTGTTGGTTTTCTGAAGGTATTCTGAATGTTGTTAGGACGTTGCTAGGTAGTTAAGAACATCTGAGTGGTTGCTCGGGTGGTTACTAAATTGTTCGGTGTGATTGCTGCACAGTTGTTCAATTGTTTTGTGTTGAAGCTGAGGTAGCGGGTTTTACCTATTTTTTTGTTACTTGTGCTACTCAAACGTTGAATATTTGGTTTATGTTGGCCTTTCAAAGACATCTGACGTTGGTTGCTGTCTGGTGCAAGTCCTCTGCTAGCACAAGGCCCTTTCATGCGGACTCAGGTTTTTTGTAAAGTGTCTTTTGAAGTGCTAAACCAATCAATTCACCTTGTCTGAGAGGGTTTCCGCTTCAAAATGTCACATAGTGTTGTGGAAAAATACTGCCTACAATTAACAGTGTTGAATATTCCACGTGCCAACCTGAATCGTGATACAGATCAGGTTGTTTTTTCATCTCAGCACCATTTCAAACACATAACGAACAATCGCTGTTGATGAACAACATTCAAGAAAACAGAATGAAAGCTAGAAAAGTTTGTCAAAATAAACTTTGAATGTTGAAAAAATATATATATATATTTCATGTCTGAGTGATGTTCTAGTATGTAGTTTGATGAGAGATTTTGGATTTTGAAAGCAATGTCATTGCTGTTCTGGGCGGTTAGAGCAGTAATATTCTAAGTGAATGTTGCTAGGGTGTTCTGGCCAGACAAAGGACTTTGCTAGACAGTTGCTAAGGTGTTCTGCGTCATTGCTAGGATGTCACTATGTGGTTACTAAGGTATTTTGGGTGGCTTCAAGGATGTTCTGACAGGTTACTAGGGTATTGCTAGTTACTTGAGTGTATTGGGTGGTTGCTAAGGTATTGTGAGTGTTTTTTAGGAGTGCTAGGTGGTTACTAAGGTGTTCTGTGTTGTTGCTGGGTGGTTGTTAAATTGTTCTGTGTTGTAGCTAATGTGTTCTGGATGGTTGTTTGGGCATTGCTAGGTAATTTCTAAGGTGTCCTGGCTCATTGGTAGGATTTTGCTAGATGGTTACCTGTGGGTTCTGATGGTTGATAAGGTATTCTGAGTATTTGTTAGGACATTGCTAGGTGGTTGAGGATCTGAGTGGTTGCTAGGTGGTTACTAACATGTTCTGTGTGATTGCTGAGCGGTTGTTAGCTTGTTCTTTGATGTAGCTAGGATGTTTTGGGTGGTTGCTAGGGACCAGTTTTTAAGGTGTTCTGGCTCATTGTTAGGATTTTGCTAGATGCTTATTTGAGCATTCTGGTAGTTGCAAAGGTATTCTGAGTGGTTGTTTGGATGTTGATAGGTGATTACTAAAGTGTTCTGTGTGTTTGCTGGGCAGTTGTTAAATTGTTATGTGTTGTAGCCAGAGTGTTCTGGATGGTTGTTAGGGCATTGCTAGGTAGTTTCTAAGGTGTCCTGGCTCATTGGTAGGATTTTGCTAGATGGTTACCTGTGGGTTCTGATGGTTGATAAGGTATTCTGAGTATTTGTTAGGATATTGCTAGATGGTTGAGGATCTGAGTGGTTGCTAGGGTGTTGCTAAGTAATTTCTAAAGTGTTCTGTGTGTTTGCTGGGCAGTTGTTAAATTGTTATGTGTTGTAGCCAGAGTGTTCTGGATGGTTGTTAAGGCATTGCTAGGTAGTTTCTAAGGTGTCCTGGCTCATTGATAGGATGTTGCTTGATTGTTACTTCAGTGCTTTGGTTCTGGTGGTTGCTAAGGTGTTCAGAGTGGTTGTTAGGTTGGTTAGTAAAGTGTTCGGTGTGGTTGCTGAGCAGTTGTTAAATTGTTTTGTGTTGTAGCTAAGGTGCTGCTATGTGGCTGCTAGGGCATTGCTAGGTAGTCCCAAATGTGTCCTGGCTCATTATTAGGATGTTGCTTGATGGTTACTTGAGTGCTCTGGACTGTTGCTAGGTATTCTGAGTGGTAGATGGTTGATATGTGGTTGCTAGGGTATTTTAAGTGGTTTAGGTGGTGTTGTTTAGGTTTGCTGAGTGTTTGCTAGGACATTGCTAGAAGGTTGCTAGGGTGTTCTGGATAGGTCTTGAGAATTTGCAGATTGGGAATTTTGAAAAGAACTGAGCCCAAATTTGTACAATAATAGTATTTGTGCCAATATAATGAAATTCAAATATCGAGACAAAACGTTTCAAAGATTTCATTCATAGTCTGGACTCGGGTCTCCGGCAATCATGGCGAACACATGAGTGGTGTCTTTTTGTGAGTGGTGAATGGCCAGTGTGCTGTCAGGACAGATTTGGTTTGTAAAAGCATTTCTGTTGATGCAATCATGGCCGTTCAAATTTTGTTTTGATGAAAACTATGAAAATTCTGATTTTCTTTAATGAATATACAGTCATATATGTGTATATGTGTGTTAAAAACACATCTCTGCATGCTTACCTGCTCAACGTGCATTTGATTCCTGCCTTTAAGGTCATAATCCACATGCCGTGTGGGTGTGCTTTGTAGATCTCGTAGCATGGGGCTGTTTGTACACATGTCACTCTCTAATGGTGGAAGCGATGACAGGCTGGATGTGTGTGTGTGTGACAGGTTCCTGTAGAGACATCCTACAGGTTGACAGCTCAGTGTGGCCCCTGGCATCTGAACAGCTCATAGAGGGGTAAACTGTGCAGCGTGTGCTTCATTTCTAGTCTTAATTGCCCTGCATGCTGTCAACAACAAGGCTCATAAGGGGCATGTTGCCTGCCTATGAAAAGAGATCCAGCTCATGTTCTGTCTCATTATTCTGAAACGATATCCCTGACTGGCAGTAAACAGCATTAAATAAGTTCATAGATTAGATTTTTTGATTCAAAACACACCGTAAGTATTAAACTTTGGTGTGCAACTTGTCCCTCGCCGTTCGTGCCATGGACTTCAATGATACTTCAAATTGTGCACCCTGGTGTGCTATTTTTTCTTTCCTATATAATAATCTATTAATAATCTTCTTTGACATGCAGTTTACACATACAATGTCTAGAATAAACCTCTTCTAGATGATCATTTTGTTAATTTCTGAAATAATAATATTTACTTTTCTTTTTTGGGGGACATAAAAGATGTCAAAAGAAAAAGAAAAGAAAACCTATTATTAAATCTTAAATAATATTTTAACAAAACTACTGCTTATGAATATTTAAACAATAATATTAATTAAACCATATTACTTAAAAACATTTGAAAAATGTGTTCACCAAATCAAAGTCATGTGGTGCGACTAACAAGACTAGAACCATGCAAAAATAAAAATAAATAAAATAAAAACAATTGCTGTAGAAACAATTTTCACTCAGAAATTGCTAGTAAAGTTAACAATAACAAATAAACGGCAAATAATAACTTTAATAATAACTTTAAATTAGAAAATCTGAAATAGGATTTTCTTGTAAAACGTACCCCAATAATCTTTGTTTCATTTACAACTTTAAATTAGGTTTTTATTTATTCTTTTTATTTTATTTTATAGTGTTCATGAGTGTATCACAGTCAATAAGCCTCTTAAAATAAACAAGACAAGGTTAGTTCAGGTTATGTCATGTGGTGCGACTCCCCAAAAACTTATGAATGACCAATTTATGAATGACACCCTTACGTCATTGATCCTATTACTTAATTGGCTTAATTAAAAATATCTGACTACATTCTGACAAATGTGACCCATTGTGACATTGTGATTTTTACATGGACTAAAAGGAAGATACATGCTATTTGCTCTTGACTAACTATTTTTGATATTCTTGATTTTGATGACAAGTGTGACGCATAAAGTACTTGTCTTGCTATTGTATTATACAGTATTTTATCCTATAGTTTTATGCATATTGAAAGCCAGTTGAGTTCTTACAGAAGATCAAAGACAGTGAGACTCATTATGATTGTGTGACGTGTTCTTTATCTCTTATACTCTATTCTCTTCCAGTCACAGATATCATTTAAAAATCAATCAGGAGTCATCCATAGCAGTGGTGCCTGTCTAATCATATCTGAGGTTCAGATGCTAGTCCCATCTGGGTCAACATCGTCCATGTTACCATTCCCGGTTGCAGGTCTGTCATGATTTTCTGAATGCATGTGTGTGTAGACACACGCTTGAGAGCACAGCCTCAGGCACAGCAGCTATTTCTAGCTTCCCAGAAATAAGCTTTTCCAACCGGACGCAACTTTTGACCTTTTAAATGTTAAAAGTAACCAGTATTGCCTGTGTTCAGAAACACAACGGCTAAAACGGATACAGCGGAGTGATAAAAATCAAAAAAGTGATGCAACTAATTTAACCTGGGAGCTTTGCCACAAACCAAAAGCATGCATAACAAATGAACAGAGATCTACAACAGAAGCATAAAGCTAAAAAAGAGGCAAGATATGCCAACAAAGTATATTTTAGAGGAGAACAGGGGCATTTATCTATTTCATCTACCAAATATAGGTTCATTATGTGATTATCTGTGATATATGCAGGATTTGAATATCAGTATTTCCCATCTGGTATTTGTAGGTCTAGTTAAATGTTGGTGTAGAGGTTTTGGTTTCTCAGTTAATAGAATAAAAGATATATTTTGCTCACAACAGACAGAATTAATTTATAATGACAAAAGGTGGTGACCACTAAAGTCTGAGCGAGTGCTGTCCTCTACTGGTGGCCATCATAACCTGCTGTTTAGAGCTCGGATTAAAAGATCATTCAAATCATTCACTTATTTACTTGCCCTCATGTCCCCTTCTTAAAAAACAAGGCCAACTGTGATCAAAATTTTCATTTATGTATGTATGTATGTGTATATATATATATGAAAGATAAAGGTAAGGCTATTTCCTCCAATTTTTTTATTTCATGTAACTCATTAAAATGTGGACACAAAAGAAGATATTTTGAAGAATGTTTCAACAGTTTTTTCCATATAAAACAACATTGACTAGCCTATCATTGTAAGAAAAAAAATTCAAAATATCATCTTTTGTGTTTCACAGAAGAAAAAATGTTCTGGTAAAATACATATTCCAAAGCTCATTTGTCACTAAATTCTCATTACTCTGTTGTGTAAAATATGGTAGTATTTTCTATAAATTTGCCTTTATATTTTTTTTATCAGTCAGTATTATGGTATATTTGCATATTTACTATATAGGTTATAATTATACCAAATATTGATCAAATATCATTCTAATGTTCTTTAAAGAAATAGTTCACCCCAAAAATGAAAATTTACTGACCCTGAGGCCATCAAAGATGTAGATGAATTTGTTTCTTCATCGGAAAAGATTTGGAGAAATGTAGCATTACATCACTTGCTCACCAGTGGATCCTCTGCAGTGAATGGGTGCCGTCAGAATGAGAGTCCAAACAGCTGATAAAAACATCACAATAATCCACACGTGTGTCTCTGTGTCCATCAATTAACATCTTGTGAAGTGAAAAACTAAAGAAAAATAAAGTACATCAAGGCATTTTTAACTTCAAACCATTATACCCTCTTTCCATAACATTGCTAGTAAAAAGTTGTTTGGTCTGAATCAGGAGAGAAATATGCACAGATCAAGCACTGTTTGCAAGAGAAAACAGTCCAAAACAGCTCTAAACAAATATCTTGTTTGCTTTTGATGTGAGAGGACAACAGGGGATGGACTTTTTCACTGGAGGAAGTGTTGTTATAGATTATGTATTTTGTCCAGAAGCAATGGTTTAAAGTTAAAGGTCCCCTGAAATGCTTAGAAACACGCAGCGTTACTCTATGTGTTGAAACAGGAAGACAGGGCGGGACATATCAAGCAGCCCCGCCCCTTTTTAAAATGGCCAATAGCGTTCCTTTATATCACAGCTGGGGCTAGAGCCGTTGAGCTCCTTAAAGCCGCATTTGACAGGGTATGCCAGCCACAATCTCATCCATATTGCTATAAAATATAGCATTCTGTGTAGAATTCAAATAGCTCCGATACATTTTAGCGCATGTGATCCGCTCCGTGCTATCGTGTCTCTGGACCGGAGCAGAGTGTGTGTGCGGTGCGGTGGTTAGCGTGACACAGCGCGAAACCAGACTTTAGCATATTTATATATAGTATGCGCACTACTAACAGCATATTTACACTGTTTGAATCGTTCCCTGTCCCCTATATAGTGCACTACGTGCCATTCACTGTACAGAAAATACTAATTCTGTGGACAAGTGACCGATTTCAGCCGCGGCTTCAGCGTCTATTTTATAGTGTAGGGGGCGGGCGCTTCGGATTCTAGAGAGCATTTGATTGGACAGAAAGTTTGATGAGAAGCTGAAGTACGATGTGACGTCAAAAAAAATCGTTGAGCCGTTTTGGCGGAAGTGACGAACTGCAACCTTTGAATGCTTATATCTTCTAATTGCGAATTTTGTCACTGTTTTGGAGCACACTGCCTTATAGATAACCTTAAGACTAACATATTGATACTAACACCCAAAAAAACTTT